>NW_027099315.1:4067934-4335842 GCF_031753505.1 Anomalospiza imberbis
GAGACAAAGATGAATTGGCTCAGGTGTTTACCTCTCGCTCTCTTGCGCATCAGAACCAGACCTCGGTCCAACATAGGGGTCTCTTCCTATGAAATTATGTTTGGGCTCCCTTTTTTAATCACCCTTTTCAGTACAGCAGATTATCTGGAAGGGGAGGCAGCAACTCAGAAATACTTAGAGGTCATAGGAAAATCCGTAGAAGGCCTCAGAAAGAAGGGGTACCTCCCCCAAACTTCCCCTCTGGACACCAATGCCCACAAGATCAGTCCCGGGGACTGGGTGTTGACAAAATCCTGGAACACCACCACTCCATTAACCCCCAAATTCGAAGGACCTTTCTAGGCGCTACTCACCACACACACTGCAGTGCGAACCCAAGAAAAAGTCTGGGCCCATGTCACCAGAGTCAAAGGACCAGTGCTACCCCCGGATGCCGGACCAGACCCAACAGTGTCACCCGCCTCCTCTTGTGCATGGACAGTAATCAAGAGACCAGAAGACTTAAAATTAACTTTAAAGAAGACTTGCTAGGGACTGATATACAGTAAGGTGGTAATAACGGTTTCTGAGTTAAAGTGTCATAGTAAAGGTTTAAGTACTTTGTAATTGTTTAATAAGAATAAGTGTCCTTTAGCCAAAGGAGTTAACTGAAGAATTTCTATTTAGAATATTAATGAGTCTTACTTAGGTTCTAAGGAGTGGGAGAATTGCCATCAGACATACATAAAAGCATACAAATGCCAAAAGAAGTTAGCCCTCAAAAGCCAAAGACTGTAAGTTGATGTGGGCTTAAGCCCGATCAAAGAAATAGAGGAGGGATTTCTAATGAACAAAGTTTCCAGGTGTTCCCCAGAGAGGCGGGCAGGGCCTTCCTAGTTCCCATGGCAACACTGGAATGACTGCTGGCTTCTGATATTGAAATGTTAATTAGCTAATTGCTCTGTTTGTTTTCTCGAAGCTACCTAGAGGTAGCCTGCCTTCCCCCCCACCACACTGACATTCTGGGACTAAAATGCAAATAAGAAAACCCCCTGGGATCATGGGAGTATTTTTTGGGGGGATAAAGACACCCCTAAATAAAGAACTAAACACAGTAGAGGGGGATAGACAAACGCCCTAGCTGAGGAAGAGGGAAACAAATCCCCTGATGGACTTTTGTCTGCCACCATCACCTAAAACCAACTAGATTAGAGTAGGCTGTGGCAAGTGGAGATGGAAGAGACAGAGCTCCCTGGGGCTGCCACCAGGGAAGGAGAGGGGACAGCTGTTGTTCTGGACTTCAGCAACAGACTCTGCACTCCACGCCTCCTCACCCTTTGGCCACCGGTTGTGCCACAGGGAAGAAGAAGGGATTGCTGCTGCTCTGGACTCCAGTGACAGACCCTGCACTCCTCCTTCCTTTCGGCCACCTGGGAAAGCTACAACAACGGGGGTGAGCTCCGTTCGGGACCCCTGTCCAGCTGATCTTTTTAATAAAGAGCTGAACATTAATAAAGGCATTAGCCCTGTTAATTTCAATTTGGTCAAGCAGCAGGGGCCAGACAAGCCAGGGCACGTCCCATTCTCTAATTTAAAGCCTCCAATATATATTGGCACCCAGACGTGGAGGCTGATCCGATCCTGCAGTCCCGACATCCCGACGGGACACTCCGGTGCTCTCGAGAGCTCACAAGGCTTGGCGTCCACTGGCAGAGCTGTGAGGACAGCTCTCCAGGAGAGACTTGGGGATTTATCCCACAGAAGGCTCACGGACGTCCTGCACCTCTGGAAAGTTCAGCTCCTTTTTGGTGAGCCAGAACTTCTGAGAGGGGAATAGGCCAGCTCCTCCAGCCCCGAGGAGTCCTTTTCAGGTGAAGAGAAGACTCCACTGGACCATGACACAAACCGCACTGATTTGGGTGAGTATCCCTGCTCCACAGGGAGGTGGGGAGCTCAAAAACAGTCCCTGATGAGGGACTTGTTCTTTTTCGCTCTTATTTTGAGAGCGGAAAGGCTGCACAGCCCCGCGTGGCGGGAGCAAGAGCACGTTAGGTGCAGCCCCAGACAGTGCAGCACTGCTGTTTTCAGAACCCACGCGCCAGCGGCAGCGGTGGTGGCGCTGGCTCAGAGGGAGCGGGGGGGCTCTGCCTGCCCCTCCCTTTTGCAGCGGCGCAGCTTTCAGTTTTTCCGCGGCGCGGCCAGGCGGGCAGGCTCTGCCTGCCCCCTCGGCGCGGCAGGCGGCGGCGGTGGTTCCCCGGAGCGGCGTAACGGCGCGTGCGGCGGGGGAAGAACCACGGCTCAGGTGGTCTTGCCGGGAGGGGGCGCTGAGCTGTGGCTCAGCAACGTGGTATGGGGGAGTCCGTGCTGCTGCCGGCGGCAGTTTTAAAAGCTGCACAGCCTGCTGCACGTTCAGGGCGGAAATCTGGGTGTTTTCGCTTCTTAACCACGGTTTTTGGAAATCGGTAGCGAATTCGGGTTTATTTTTGGTCGGTGTGAGGTTGTGCAGTGAATTTTACATCTACAATGGGGGCTAAGCTAAGCATGACACAGAAAGGAGTATATTATCAGATTATAGGAATTTTAGTTAGTGGAAATTATCGTTTTCTAAGGGAAAATTGAAACCATTTATAAGGTGGCTTTTTCTACACTTCCTGCAAGTTTCTCCTGAACAAGTCCACGATACCCACTTTTGGGACGCAGTGGGTCACAAATTGATAACCTTGGGAAGGTCTGGGGACACGTCTTCAGCCAAATTTGTGTTTTGGAGTTTGCATGTTCGATCAGCTTTACTCAAGCAGAGGGAGGTGAAGAAAAAGCCAAATAACAAGGAATGTACCTCTGCTCTTCCCAATTCTCCCCACCCCAATCCTGAACCCTCTACCCCAAAACTCGGTATTTTAAGGAGAGCAAACCCTGCTCACGCCCAGGGAAGCCGGCTCCCTGAGCATCTTAAAGTGCCCGAGTCCCACTGTCCACAATGTCCTGGCCAGACCGCGTGGAATTCTCCCCACCCTGTCTCCCCAGCTCAGAAACCTCAGCATGTGTTGGTTTTTCGGAGAGCAGTGACCACCCAAATGGCTTCCAGTCCCCAGAGAGCCAAGAAAATGGAGGATGCCACGTGGCACCGTGCCCCACTTGGTCTCCTTCCCATGTGATTCCCCTCAGCATCCCAAAAATCCTTTCTTTCCCCTCACCCCCCCTGATCCTCGTGATACCTTCCCTCCCCCCACCTTACTTGCCACTCCCTCAGCTCCACCCCCTTACCTTTCCAAGGGGGCGTCTGCCGACGTGATGTCACCAGGCATCCCTGACCCCTGGAAACCCCCTGTCCCCACCTCCTGTTCCCACGGTGTCCCCGCCCCCTCCCCAGGTTCCCACGGTAGGAGCATGCTCACTGCTTGTCCCTGTAGCCACACCAGTGATCCCAGTGCTTCCCATTCAAGGAAAAAGGAGCAGGGAAACATAGACCCAATACAGGGTCCCAATTTCTCACTCACCCCTGTTACATACCAGCATGCAGGGCAAGGGGGAGGAGCCACAACTGCTAATTGGAAAGCTTTTGCACAGCAAATAATAAAAGAGATCTGCAAAACACATGAACAGTATGGCCCACAGACCCCATACTTCCATGGCCTTTTAAAAGTCAAAATGGGTAGGACTGTACTAGTCCCACATAATTTAAAACAGCTTTTTTCGTGCCTCATGACCTCCATGGAATTCAAACTGTGGGAAGTGACATGGAAACAACTGCTGAAAAAGGCTCTCCCAGACTTGCATGCTGATCCTAACACAGCAAAGGATGTCAATGGCATGCCAATTACCATTGATCATCTCTCTGGTGAGGGCCAATGGTCTCTGGCCCCAGCCCAAGCTGAAGTAATCCCTGTGGTAGTCCTTGAGACAGTTAAAGATGCGGCTGAAAAAGCCTTCTTTAATCTTCAACCTGATGGCCCTCTCGAACCATATAGTAAGATCAAACAGCTACCATCAGAGTCTTTTTTGAAATTTGTGGAAAGGTTAACTAGAGCTATTGAAATCCAAGTTAGAAAAGAAAATGCAAGGGAAGACGTTGTAGAGGAAATGGCATTTGCAAATGTGAATGAACAGTGTCAAGCTGCAATTTTAAGCTTACCTTTAGAACCCCCCATCTACACTAAAATATATGGTCCTAGTTTGTAACAGGAAAGTGCCTCTGATGAGTGTGGCTCAGGACACCAGACCAAAGCTGCTGCCAAAACCGCCACAGAGAGTCGGTGTTGCCAGCCCAGCGCCCATTCCATCAGCACAGTGGCACACTGGGCAGCAGCGAAGACCAGCAATGGTTGACCCCACAAAGCCATGCCTGCTTTGTAAGAACCTTGGGCACTGGGTTAACCAGTGTCCCTTGAAAAAGCAATTTGATGAATTTAGAAATAGCAGGGGAGAACTACAAGCACTCCCAGGGGGTCAACAACAAAAAAACTAAATGGGGAGCGCCAGCCTGCCAGGCGCGCAGACACAAAAAAAGCAGGCCAAGGGAATGAGGCAAGCAAAAAAGACCAAGCGCGCAGTAACATCCCAATTTCTTAAAGTGAAGCAGGTGCTTCAAAGACCACTTCTGCTGGTCCACCACCAGACGTGACACCAAACAACCTTTGCTATGACTTAGGCAAACCGATTCCAACCACAACTTCTATCAATGAGCCTTTCAGGTTACAGCTGATGGAACCACTCCACCTGAAAGACACTGACTGGCATTTTGTCTCCGTGAACTCACAACAGCAGGGTACTTGGCACCAAATTCGCTCTAAGTGCATCATCATTGGGGACACCAAACACACACCACAAGAGATCGAAATTGCTCCAGGAATGATAACATCAGATCCTGAGCAATTTGTTCTCTGGCTGCACTGTTTCCACCCACCCCTGTTTCTTCCCAAAGGACAAATAGTAGCACAAGCTATCCCGGTGCCGAGTCTACCTGAAGGCACCGAAAAACAAGGGCCCACAGTCGCCCAGGTCCAAGCTATTGGGAAGGACAAACCCAAAATCTGGTGTAATGTCAGAGGGAGTGGGGAGTCAAAACACATTGAGATGTTCATAGACACGGGCGTGGACTGCACAGTAATCCCAGCACGGGATTGGCCAGCCATTGGGCTTTGCAAAATGTGGCTGGGCACGTCCAAGGTATAGGGGGCATGTAATTGGCGAGACAATCTAAGAGCATCGTGCAAATCGAAGGGCCAAATGGACAATTGGCAAATCTACGTCTGTGTTGGATTATCCAGAGCCCTTGTTGGGGAGAGACCTAATGGCCCAATGGGGAGTCACAATTGACATTCAAGACTCTCCACAAGATTTTTGGGCAGCGGTCACTGAGAAGCGCCCTACCCAAAACCTGAATTGGAAGACAGATACACCAGTCTGGGTAGAACAGTGGCCGCTCAGTAAACAAAAACTGAAAGCGCTTGAAAAAGTTCAGACAGCAATGTCCACAAGACAGGCCAACCGATGTCGGCCTGACCTGCCATTCAAATTTATCATCTCAGGTAAGTTGCCACACCTCCATGGAATCCTTTTCCAGTGAGCACAGAAACAAACACCTAAGGCAAAAGAAACACCTAAAAAGGGCCAGAACCAGAGGGACTCTCTCTGGATCATAGAGTGGATTTTCTTCAGTCACCAAAGGTCCAAAAGAATGACAAAGCCCCAAGAGCTGGTTGCAGAACTGATCCAGAAAGCTAGGATCCGGATCTGGGAGTTGGCAGGATGTCACTTTGAGGGCATTCACATTCCAATCGGATTAAAATCGGACCAAATTACTAAGGCAATGTTGGAACATTTGCTTCAGAAAATGAGGCGTTGCAGTTTGCTCTAGATTCCTACTCAGGACAAATTTTTATCCATTGGCCTGCCCACAAAATTTTCGAACAAGAAGTTCAAATCACCCTGAAATTGGGAAGCATACAAAGTAAGAGACCCATCCCCCTCCTGACAGCCTAATTTCATCCAGAACAAGGAGGCAAGCAGTGTTACAGGCCCCTCTGAGAGAGGCAGTGGGACCAGAAGGGGAGAAACTAATGATTAAAGCACCATTTACCACTCTTGACTTAGAAGCATGGGAAAGGATTGCTAAAAATTATCGTGTTGTTCCGATACTTACTGCCAAACATTTACAGTATGTTATCAAACAACACAATCCAGATTGGGCTAACATGAAGTTACTATTGGAGGCTTTTATTGAAACAGAGAAACAGCTAATCTTAAAAACAGCAGGAACTTTGGCAAAAGATTACTGCAAGAACAAGCAGCTAGATGTAAAAGATTATTTTCCCCTCCAAGACCCAAAGTGGAATCCCAACATATCAGCAGAAGTAAAGAAATTAACCGATTACCAAGGGTGGATAGTAACAATAGTGGAAAGAGCTATTCCAAAGACCATAAACTGGTCTGCCTTATATTCCCTTAAGCAGGGGCCTTCCAAGACTCCATCCGAGTTTCTATAGTGTTTAAGAGATGCAATGCGTTGCCATATATCATTGGACCCAGGGTCTGAAATAGGGATAAACCAGCTAGTTAATTCATTTTTGGGACAGTCTGCTGGAGATATTAGGTGTAAACTTCAGAAAATCCGGGGGCCAGAAGGAAGAAACCTTGAAACCTTGCTAGAAGAGGCATGGGTAGTTATTTAGCAACCGGGAAGAAGGATATAAACAGGGAATAAAAAAGCTGGTGGCAGTAGTACAGGAGGAAAGGCAAAGGAGACGCAGGCAGGGACCACCCAGAAAAGGTCCACCTCAGCTGGGCAGAAACCAGTGTGCAATCTGTAAAAGAACTGGTCACTGGAAAAACCAATGCCCAGAACGAAGACGAGGTGACCAAAAGGTGGTTGCACATGTACAAAACAACTGAGGAGGACCAGGGCATTCCACCCCAGCAGATCCACTGGTTATAATGATGAGGGTGGGGGAAGAAGGGAAAAGGGTGGAATTTTTAGTGGATACAGGGGCCACATATTCAGTTTTAGATAAAGCATTATTACCTGTGGAAAATTATTATGTTGTGGTGCGGGGAGCAACTGGCCAGTCTGAGAAGGCTTATTTTTGCAAACCTCTGAAGTATAAACTGGGGAAACAATGGGGTATTCACAAGTTTTTGTATATGCCCAATTCTCTAAAGGCACTTTTAGGGAGAGACTTGTTGGAGCAGTTACAAGCAACCATTACATTCAAAAATGGGGAGGTTACTCTGGAGGTAAATTATCAAAAGTATATAGAGGTGTTAAGTTTAACATTAACAGCCATTGAAAATAAGGAAGAAATTAGTGAAGAGATATTAAGTCAAGTATTTCCTGGGCTATGGGCCTCTGATGTACCAGGGAGGGCGAAAAATGCCTCCCCCATAGTAATTAGGCTTAAGGAAGGGGCACAACCAGTAAGAATTAAGCAGTATCCCCTGAAAAAAAGGACAGGGAAGGAATTAGACCAATAATTGAAAATTTTCTGCAGTTAGGGTTATTGAAGGAATGCCAATCTGATTTCAATACTCCCATTCTACTTGTTCGGAAACCTGATGGGTCATATCAGATAGCACAGGATTTGAGGGCTGTCAATAAGATAACAGAAGATTTATATCCTGTAGTGGCAAATCCATACACCCTACTAACTTGTTTGACACCTGAACTAACCTGGTTTACTGTTTTAGCTCTGAAAGATGCCTTCTTTTGCCTCCCTATCCACGAAGCCAGCCAGAAAATTTTTGCTTTTGAATGGGAAAGCCCTAAAAGCGGGCGTAAAACCCAGCTCACATGGTCGGTGTTACCCCAAGGCCTCAAAAATTCCCCTACTCTGTTTGGGGAACAACTTGCAAAAGATCTAGAGTCCTGGGAAGCTCCACAGGAAGAAGGAAGGCTCTTGCAGTATGTGGACGATCTTCTGGTAGCCACTCGGATGAGGGAAGCATGTGTGGCCTGGACGGCAAGCCTTTGAAATTTCCTGGGGCTCCAAGGATACAGAGTAGCAAAAAAAAAGCACAGGTGGTGAGCAGACGGTAATCTACCTGGGGTACAAGGTCAGTGCTGGGGAATGAATTTAGGGCAGGCACGCAAGGAAGCAATATGCCAAACTCCGAAACCCCAGACAATAAAGGAACTCTGAACCTTCTTAGGCATGGCAGTGTGGTGCTGGCTTTGGATTTATAATTGTGGACTGCTTGTCAGACCTCTCTATGTTCTTATTGCCAATAGAAATAGAGAGCTCCAGTGGACAAAGGAAGCCACACAGGCCTTTCATCAGCTAAAGAGTGCCCTCATGTCAGCTCCAGCTTTGGGACTTCCAGATATAAGTAAACCATTCTTTCTATTTTCCCATGAAAAACAAGGAATTGCCCTGGGGATATTGGCTCAGGACTTTGGTCTCTACTGGAGGGCAGTTGCTTACTTTTCCAAGCAACTAGATGCAATGGCCAAGGGATGGCCAGGTTGACTCAGAGCTGTAGCAGCAATCATGTTGAATATTCAAGAAGCACGCAAGTTTACCCTGGGACAAAAAATGACTGTGCTAGTGTCCCACACAGTGTCCGCAGTGCTGGAAGTAAAGGGCAGCCACTGGCTCTCACCACAGAGGTTCCTGAAGTACCAGGCCATCATGGTAGAACAAGATGATATAGAGATAGTGGTAACTAACATAGTCAATCCAGCTTCTTTTCTCAGTGGAAATCAAGCAGAAGCAGTACACCACAACTGCCTGGAGACTATTGAAGCTACTTACTCCAGTCGCCCAGACTTAAAGAACACTCCTTTGGATGATGCAGAGACCTGGTTCACTGACGGGAGTAGCTACATTGCGAGTGGAAAGCAACATGCTGGATATGCAGTCACTACCTGCAGCGAGGTAATAGAATCTGGACCCTTACCAACAGGCACCTCTGGGCAGAAGGCTGAGATAATCGCACTGACCCGTGCCTTGGGAATGGCCAAAGGAAAGAAAATAAACATTTACACAGACTCAAGGAATGCATTCGGAGTTGTGCATGCACATGGAGCCATTTGGAGAGAAAGGGGACTGTTGACTTCACAAGGGAAAAACATTAAACATGCACATGAGATAATCCATCTGCTGGAAGCAGTTCAGCTGCCCGAAAAGGTAGCAATTATGCATATTAAGGCACACCAGAGAGTGAGCTCAGAATTGGAGGACGGAAATGAGCTGGTGGATAGAGAGGCAAAGGAAGTGGCAAAAGGTGAGGTAACTACTGAAGGAGCTCTGATCCCAGATGGACAAATTTCCCTTGAAGGAAAGCCAGAATATAATAAGAAAGACAGAAAACTAATCGAGGATCAAAAAGGGAAATATAACCAAGAGGGGTGGGCCACCATTAAAGGAAAGCTGGTAATCCCTTCCCACTTGTTGTGGTCACTAGCCAGGGAGGAGCATCAGAAAACACACTGGAGAGTAGATGCCCTGAACACTTATTTGATTGAAAGGATAGTTGCCAGGAATCTATATGCCACTATTATTCAGGTGACCCGACAATACGATCTTTGCCTCCAGACTAAACCCAAGAATATCTCCAGACCAAAACTCCGTCAGATTGGGACGGGCCATGGACCTGGACAGCAGTGGCAAATCGACATTTCAGAACTCACAAGGAAAGGGGGGTATAAGTATTTATTAGTGTTGACTGATACATTTTCAGGGTGGCCAGAGGCATTCCCCACCAGAACTGTCAAAGCTCAGGAAGTGACCAGGGTATTATTACAAGAAATAATTCCACGCTTCAGAGTTCCAGCTGCAATATCCTCACACAGGGGATCACACTTCATTTCCAGAATAGTGCAACAGATTAGTAGCCACCTGGGCATAGATTGGGAATTTCATACTCCATACCGCCCCCAATCGAGAGGCCAGGTGGAGAAAATGAATCATCTGATTAAGCAACAAATTGTAAGGCTGGGGCAGGAAGTTAATCTACCCTGGCCCCAAGCTCTTCCACTGGCACTGCTGCGGATTCAAACTAAACCTAGAGCTAAAGAAAAGCTGAGTCCCTTTGAAATGCTTTATGGAAGGCCATATGGAACACAAAAGGGGACGTCCACCCACACTGGGGAAGTAACGTTGGCCACCTATATGGTGGCCTTAAGTAAACAGCTCAGAGAAATTGAAAAACATGTGTCTGGAACTCGGAGCAGGGAACTAGATGGACCAGTACATAACATACAACCTGGAGACTATGTATATATTAAGTGTCTTACAGAAAAGACTTTGGAACCACAGGGGGAAGGACCATTCCAGGTGCTTCTCACCACCTTCACTGCGATCAAGGTCAAGGAGCAGAATGCCTGGATCCACCACTCTTGAGGGAAGAAGGCCCAAGAAGCCCCTTGGAAAGTGACACCAGGAGACAAAGGACTGAAACTAAAACTTACCGAAGCAAAATGAGCATATTGCGGCCGGGGGTAGCTTATAATTTCATTTACAGAATTGTTTTGTATATAGTTAAAATTGGAGTCTCAGAATTAGAAAGTACCTTTACCCAAACTGATGCTGAATGGCCTTGGTCCCAGGCTTTTAATCAGTATACTGGATCCATGGGGGAACCTTTTGAGATAAAAGATTTAAACCTATCTACTGCAGTAATCCATGGGAATCAGGTATATGAAAAGCAGGAGTGGCAGGAACAAGAGCTGTGGACACTTCAAGGAATTAGAGGAGAAGAAATTAGGGTAGGATGCTGGGTGATCAATGGGACCACTCATGAGAGACCAGATGAAGTTAGTGTCTCCGCCTCTCCTGTATACAGGCACCGGGAGGTTTGTGAAAGCCCAAGTAAATCAGACTGTTGGTGTAATTTCACATTCATTCAGCCTGTAGAAGTGATTTGTCTGTGGGCTCGTGATGAAGTCGGACTCTCATTTAAATTTAAAATAGATGTTATACCCGTTTCAACGGCAAAACCACATACAACTCACACCAGTACTCAAGCAGCTCACACCCAAACCACACTTGAATCTAAGGTATATGAAATAGGCCCATACGTAGTGAGAAATATGGGTCAACAAGAGCTGTTATTCAATCCATAGTGGTGTCTCAAACGTGTTGAATTGCTAATGCAAATTAGCATGTCAGAAACAAAATTTAAACAGCCTTTACAGTCATCTCTATTGGCATTAGGAACCAGCCAGTGGCAGATTTCAAAAGTACTCCCAAAGTGGGAAAAGGCTGGGGACCAGGACCACAAGTTAATAGTAGAAGTGCTCAGCACAGTTCAAGATAATGTGTCTTTAGCTTTCAGCTGTATACAAGCACAGTTATGGATGCAGGCAACAGCAGCTCTGATCATAGAGGAAGGAAGTGAAGGTGATTTTCCATCTGAAATTCGAAAGATTGTCTGGCATACTGCGATTGATTTTGAAAAAAGTTTCAGTCTTGGTGGACTATGGTAAATTTTACCTATGATCCTACTTCTAATGTGGCCACTGCCTTTGTGCTTACCATATGCAATGCCACTGTTTATGTGATCCACCCCATCATCGCACTAAGATAAAATAATAAAAAACAGTGCCCTACCCTTCAGAACATAGGGTATGGGCACGAAATGTGAATGAAAAGTGGCAAAGAGTAAACTTAGAATCTTGTGTTACTAGGGAATGACTAGGATTCATTTGTGAAGGCAATAGCATTAATGCTCAAGGTGTATGTCTTGACACTGAACAAAGTATTTGCCACTTTGAGATTCATCCAGTCACTGCTCAGAAAACTGTGCTTGTATATACTAGTAAAGGTTGTGTATGCTTGAGAACTGCTTGTGATATTGTAAAAATCAATAATAGGGATTTTATTTTGTCTACTAGAAATCATTCTAATTTTTGTATTTGCAATTTTGTCAAGATTATTGGGTGCGATTTTTTGTATTTGGCTCCAGTGGCATCCTACCAGCTGATTAAAACCAATTACACAATGTATCATAAACTATCACCCACTCCTATTGGAATGGACCTCTCATTAGTAAAACAATTAACTGAACACCAAGACCTATTAGAGATTTTGAAGAAAATTTAAAAGAGCGGAGAAAAAAACTCTGATTACTGTCCATCATGATACCAAATAAATAACCAGATTTCTGCAAAGAATAAAACAGAATGCAGATCATCACCGGTGGGATGTAATCTTTGGATGGTCACCAACTGCAAATGGGATTTTTAATAAGTTGTGTCACCCCATTGTAATTTTATTGATATTAGTTGGAGTAAGTTTAGGATTATCCTTCATATTGCTAATCTGGAATTGGAGAATACTGCAGTGAGTAGCTGTGTTAACCTCCTTATCAGATGTACATGGTAAAGCATTAAGAGACGCTTATTATTGTAGTGATTTGCATTAAGTAAAAGAATTTACTTATATGAAGGAAAGGAGGGGGAACGAAACAGTAAAAATTTAACGGGGTAGAAATCCATTTGGATTTAGGTGAAATGTGCTGCGTAGTAGCTTGCTAACATGGGTAAAATACGCTGTTTATTCTGTTAACTATGCTGTGCTTGTAAAACCATCCCAGCCAAGGAGAAAGAATGCAGTCTCCAAAGTGCAGAGATAAGAGTGGCCCCTTGAACTCTGAAACGAAGAAGAAAAATACCAAAGCTAAGTCTGCAAAAAATGGACAAAGGGATTAGAAAGTTCTCTGTACAAAGGGCCAACTGCAAATTGTAATGCAAAATTAGCAGAATGAATATGCATAAACCTATTGTGAGATTATATGTATATGTAAATTAGTACGGGGTAATAAAAAAAGGATCAGCAATCCCCACGGGCACACATGTCCTCTGAAGGGAAAATAATCCCTACGTGTGTTCAGCGCTGTAATAAAAACATACCATTCCCTACAAATCATTATTGGAATTGTGGGGTTTTGTTTTTTCACCGCAATTCACAACCATTGGATTGGGTCCTATTTAAGGAGTGGAAAGAAGAACCACTGGTGATAAAGTGGCGTGGCCCATTCCAAGTGTTACTGACCACAGAAACAGCCATCAAGACAGCTGAACACAGGTGGACGCATCGTGCTCAGGTTGATACCTTAGGTTTTAAGTTTTTCTGAACCAGGGACTAATAAAAAGAAGGTGAGCTGAACAGGAACAAACACAGATCCGAACCAATGTGGCTAATCATACATTCTCTGTTTATTGTTTATACAACAGCAGTTTATATACACTTCAAGATAGTGTACAATCGTGTGCACACTCTCATTGGCAAGCAAACATTGTTGGTCTTTGTCTTAAGGTGGCTAAATTTTCACACTGCAGACCTATACTAATTCACACCTAGATAGCGCAGTATACTGTGGTACACCTTAACATATTTTCTAACTGTGCCACAAACTTATTTCTAACTGCGCCATAGGCTTCAAGGCCTCACCGAGGCCCATATCTGAGGCCTAGGCTGGGGTAGCTCAACCTTCACTCTAAATGTACTAATTGTGACCTCTTTCTCTCAGAAATTCCTCTACATTTTTCTGATCTGTTTTGGTATGCAGCTTTTAGCTTTATATTACGTGTTAGTAGCATCTTTTCACAGGGTGGTGAAGACAAAACAATCCTATTCTAGATGGAGACTCAAGGACCATCTCTTCAAACTTCAGACCCAAAGTATAAACAAGGTGAAAAGCTGAAGGCAGGCAGACAAGCAAGGAGGATGAAACTTCATCCTTTAAGCTATTAATTGGACAGTAAACTCCTATATGCTAATGGACCAAAACTTATAAAAATGTGAGATCTCGTGACCAAGCCTTCTTTGCTTTCATCTTGGAGCCATCTGGGCAGAGCCACGACTGTGGCTCCAGTACTGCCAAGTTGTGGTCTTTGAAGGCACTTCAATAAATACCCACTTTATTCCTCTTAACTCCATCTAGCCTCGGTTCCAGCTCCTTAAGGCATCAGGGTCAAGGTCTCTAAAGCCCCAGAGATTTGGTCTTCTCAGATGGAGGAGAAGGATGGAAGGCCTCGATTGACTCTCTGCAGGAGTGGGCCAGAGCAGTAACCATCAAGGAAAACCCTGTGTGCTTACTCACAGATCATTTATAGAAATAGTCTGTATGGGCATCCTTCCTTTTGGATCTCCAGTCATTGGGGGGCCAATCCTTGCTGTCATTGTTTCCTTTATGTTAAATTGTTTCTGTGCCTTCACTCACCACAGGTGGTACAGAAGACAGCATGAGTATTAGGCTGGGTAATTAGATTATGCCATTAGAATGTTTTTCTTAATAATAATAATAATCCTACTTTTATATTGTCACTAAGGTTTGGGCCAGGGGTGGGAGAATTGATTTTTAGTCTTAGGAAAAGAAGTAGCAAAAACCTTTAACCTTAGCAATTACTGTGTCTGCAGAGGGCCAAAAGGATCTGAAGACTGGCCATGGATGGCTAGCCCAGTCAAACCTTAATGGTGGATCAGCACCCTAAATGAGGTCCATAATGGAACAGTATTTTGGGATGAGGAAGGAAGTCCATGGCAACTTCATTTTCCAAAAAAAGGCATTTATTGCCTAAGTAGGACAAGGGGTGTATATGTGGGAAAAAGCACCTGGTGAAAAGACCTGGTCTCCTGGAATAGATTGTATCGCTCCATGTTGTAAACTGATCAGTTGTAACCAGTATGGAGGGAAATGGAGCCAAACCCATATATAGATCTGTAATCGTGGTTGACTTAAGTGTTCCCATGGAGGTTGTAAAAAGGTACCCTTAAAGGAATTCTCATATGATATTTTGGCTTGCCAACAAAGTAATTCTACTACAGAAGCCAATATAAGCAGATGGGAATTCTATTGGACTTGGCAACATTTAAATGGAACTCGAACCTATTTTCAAAAAATTTGGTCTGGAAGCAATCAGACAAAATGGAAGGGAATACAGTGGGGATCTAACTGTGTCTGGTGGCCAAACACAGGGGCCTACAGGTACACTTATACTTCCCCAGGGACCTCTGCACAGAGGGCCTATAGGGCCTGGGAACACGCTATATTATGAACAACCCCAACAAAAGACAACCTGAAGTGACCCTTTTCCTGATGGAAGTTAGGCCCTAAAAGGTCATTACTGGATTTGTGAACAACATGCCTACTGAAGATTGCCTCCAAATTGGTCAGGGATATGTTATATAGTATGACAACATACAGATGGTCTGTATGCCTCATAAGAGGAGGAGGGGTTTGGCTACAGAGAACCAGTCCTTGACATGAACGTAATCAGGCAGCTATTGGTCAATGAGCTGGGTGGTAGCCAATCATACCAATCAGGCTTGAACGTGGAGTCTTTTGAATAGGGTATATAAGAGCTATGTAAGCCATTAAAACAGTCTCTCTGCTGCACAAACCCCAATGTCATGTTATCTTTCTGTCTCCCCCCGACTGTGACAATATAGGATACATTAGACCATTGTTCTTTTTACTACCACAAGTTCAGGGAAATCAGTTAGGAATGAAAGTATATGATCTACTAGCAGAAGAAGGAGGAGTTTGTGGAAAATTAAATGACTCAAACTTCTGTTTGCAAATAGATGACAACGGAAAAGTGGTAAAAGAGATAACAAAGGAAATAAGAAAGTTAGCTCATGTACCAGTCCAAACGTGGAAAGGATGGTAATGGGACATGCTTTCATGGTTACCTGGTGGACTATGGGTTAATCAAATGCTATTTTTCCTCTTATGTGCTATATCAACTCTAATCTTTTTACCATGCATAACACCTTGCATAGTGCAGCTCATTCAGAATGTGATCAAGGGGATACAGGTGGCAGCCAGGCCTACTGATCCAGAAATGGCTACAAAAAGACAGAGAATGATGCCACTGCAAATAATCGGTAAACAAAAAAAGACCCAGAAAGATAAAATTAAGATAATGGTAATTGCAGTTTGTAAAGACAATTATTGAGAAAATAAAAAGAGGAGGGATTGAAAAGAATGAGTGTCTTTACAAACAGACCCTGTGAGTCTGCTTGTAGATAAGACCAGAGATTGATAGATGACATAGTAACAGAAAGGAACCATAAAATTCAGAGGAATGTAACTAATTGACAAGAAATGTTGCTCAACCAAGGCCATGTTAAATTCCTGAATTTAAAGAACAACAGAGATATGAAAAAGGGGGGGAGGGGAAGTGTGCATATTAGAAAGATCATGTCATAGTTCGGGAAGTCTGCACCTCTCAAAGTACCTCAGCCAATGGGGAAAGAAAGAAGGTGATGCAGCTGGGAAAATAGGATGAAAAGGAGGCTGCATCCTTCAAAAATTTGAGAAATCTCAGGGGAAATGTCCCATGGCCTCTCCCTTTATTTGAATAAAGTTACAGGACTCCTCTGTCTCCTTTTTGAACATAAACCTCTGGCATTGTGAATTTTTTTCCAGACACAGGGAAATATGGAAAATTAGATATGAAGCATCTCCAAATTACTCTGAGGCAACCAGGCCAAGTGGTGTCTAAAAAGCAATACCCTATTTAAGAGGAGGGAAGAAACTGGTTAGAGCCTCTTTCTGAGTCCCTGTTAAAGGCAGGTCTTCTGAAGCAGTGTATGTCTCCTTTTAAGACTACTATCCTGCCAGTTATGAAATCAGATGGAACCTTCAGAATGGTGCAGGACCTAAGAATGATAAATGATATTATTAGGCCCAGGCACTCCACGGTGACAGATCCTTATACCATCTTGAACCATCTCCTCACACTGCTATTTAGTACTTGATTTAAAAGATGCTTTCTAGGGATGCCCAGTTACAGTATTTTGCCTGTGAGTGGGAGCAAGAGGGAGAAGGGAAAATAGTAAAGACATGAACAGTACTTCCTCAGGGATAAACGAAAGCACTGGTCTTATTTGGGCAAGCCTTAATAAAAACATTGGAAGAATTTAATCCATCCCTAGGAATTAGGTTATTGCAGTATGTGGATGAGTTGCTCCTAACAGGAGTGCAAGAGGAAATAGTAGAAGAAGCCACTGTGAAATTGCCTAAATTTCTGGCTTAGAGAATCTGAAAAGAAAGCACAAATGAAGGAGAAAAAGGTTAAATATTTGGGACATATTTTGACTGAAGGCTTGTGGTGTATTGACCCAGAAAGGGTCCAGGGAATCTTGGAGGTACCATGACACAGGGCTGAAAAGGAACTGCGACAATTTTTAGGATTAATAGCATAATGCAGGACCTAGATTGAGGGCTTTTCTGTTCTAGCCAGACTAGTGTATGACTTTTTAACTCAAGATAGTGCCACTGTTGTGGTATGGACACTATAAAGAGAGCAAAACTTGAGAAAATTAAAAGACAAATTAAATAATGCCCTAGCCTTAGTTCTTCCAGACTCAGAAAAGGAATTTGAATTGTATATGCATGCTAAATAGGGCTGTGCCAGAGGAATTCTAGTGCTAAAATGTTTGACCCACTGTCAAGGGGATGGCCCCATTGTTTGCTCTAAGGGTAACTGAGGCCCTGTTGTCCGCAGAATTGTGCAGCCTAGAGCTTGGATGGCATCTTAAAGCAGGAAAATCTCTGATTGTTTTAATATGAAACCTGTTTAATGGAACAGGAGGATTTAGAATTGAGAAGCAGAGAAGGGTTTAACCCAGCCTCCTGTTTAACTGGTCCAGAGGAAGCAGACCTAAGGGAAACTCGTGACTGTATCCAGGTAAAAGATCTCCAGACCCGAGCTAGGGAAGATTTATGGGATACCCCTTGGCCAGATTGGAAAAAGTTGTTTATTAATGGATCTTCAAGAGTAATAGCAGGAAAACAAGTTAAAGGATATGCTATAGCAAATGGAAGGGAATTGCAAGAAGAGAGGAAACTACCATCTACATGGTCAGCACAGACTGCAGAATTGTAAGCCTTAATAAGAGTCTGTGAATTGTATAAAGGAAAAGTGGTGAATATATTTACAGACTCAAAGTATGCATGTAGGGTCATACATGTGTTTGGAAAACTGTGAGGAGAGGGGTTTATTAACCTGCAGGGGAAAATGTTTGCTCATGAGAGCTTAATTACTCGCCTATTGGAGGTGGTGAATTTACCAATAAGGCTGGCAATAATACGTGTTAGGGGACATCAGGCAGGGTGCTCAGAGGAGGCAATAGGTAAGTGACTGGCAGATGAAGAGGCTTGGAGAGCTGCACTGTTGCCAGAGGTCATCTGGGATCTTCCCTTTACTTCCTGTTGCGGGGTGGAGGCTGTCTTTTCCACCACAAGAGTTAGAGATAATTAAAAGTGGTAGGGCAGAAGAAAGAGGGGAGAATTGATTTACAAAGGACAAGTAAACAGTTGATGTCAGGAACTTTGACCCTGCAAACATTAAAAAAACTCCATGGGAGGAGTAATTTGGGCTCTCGAGGACTGGCAGAAGCCTTCTTCAAGATGAACGCTGCTCAGGCAAAAAGTGTTATTATGTGTAATATGTATAATTCGCTCCTATGAAGTGATATATGGATAGAAGTTTTATATGATTCAAATATAGACATAAAGCAGGCGAGACAGGGCAAGGGGGTTGCCTCACGTATGCTGAAACCATTGCCGATAAGGCTTCATTTGCAAGTTAATACATGTGCCTCGATAAGGCTTCATTTGCAAGTTGATACATGTGGCTCGCTTTCGGAGATGGGCCCTTTCTCGAGATGATCTAGGAACTCCCAAGTGATGATTGATGATCGTCCTGACAACGACCTGAGATTGGGATCACTGGAACCTCCGGAAGATGCATCTCAATGCCGGGTTCCCTGTAACTCAATCACCGATGTACATCGCTTCCCGGACCTCGAATTGTTCAACCCGACACAGAGAAAAGAGACTTTATGAATATGTGCGACTTTGAATGGAAAGAAAAGGCTGATCGCCGAAATCCCGGCCTCAAGCAAAATAAACTGTATAAAAACTGCTCGCACAGGACGGATGGTGTGAAGCATAGGAGACCCTCTGCTAGAGCGGTCGGACCTGTGTCTCACCCAGTGCCAATCCCGGGCTTGGCACTGTCCTTTTCTTTGTGGCTGTCTCAGATAGAATTTGATTGCTATAATAAAAAAAATGTTTTTTCTTTTTAATTTGGCTGGGTAAATTTTTGCCTATAACAGTGTTATTGAGGGTTGCTTAATTTGTCCTGAATAGCTGGGTTACAAAGGAAGTTGCCAGGGGAGGGTGACCGTGGGCTCTACGTCCTTTCTAGCAATGCCAAGTGGATTTTACTGAAATGCCTCTAGCAGGAAGACTTAAATATCTTCTGGTAATGATGTGCAGACTGGCAGGGTGGTCAGAGGCATTTCTAGTCACATCAGCAACTATTGGATCAGTTATTAAAGTATTTTTTTAACAAATAATTCTAGTATATGGATCTGTGGAGGAAGTTGGACTCAAATGGGGCAGATAATTTTGCAGGGGAGGTCCTTCAAGGGATTATGGCTGCTTTGGGAATTCAGTGGGACCTCCATACCCCGGCACCCTTAAAATTCAGGTCAAGTAGAAAGGATGAATGGAAAAATCAACATATTTTAAAGCTGCTATTAGAAACTAAGATGCCATGCATATCACTATTGCCATTAGCTTTAGCCAGAGTAAGAACTAAACCTTGAGGACATATTAAATTACTCCTCTTTCAATTAACATTGGGGATTCCTTTTCCTGTAAATTCTCAAAGTAGCGTGGAGGTGGAGATGTATATTGAAACCAGTATGTGTCCAGAATACCAACTCTTATGAAAACTCTTCAACGGGAAGCCCAGTTAGCAGAGATTCTGCCTTTGGACTTTGCTGTTCATGACATCCAGCCAGGACCACAGAAACAGCAGTCAGGAAAGCTGAATACAGGTGGACCCATCATAATCGGGTCAAGATCTCTAAAACCCCAGAGATTTGGACTTCTCAGCTGGAAGAAAAATATGGGAGACCTTGGCTATCTCTCTGCAGAGGTGGACCAGATCAGTAACCCCGGATTTTAGTGGGCTAATATGAACTGTCATTGTCTACTTCATGATAAGTTGTTTTTCTGTATTTACTTGCTAGCTATTGCAGGCAAACCAGGAACAACTGACCAATATGATCAAGCAGAAGCCGTTTATTGTTTACATTACACACACTTTTATAGATTCTACAAACTACTAAGATCACACTTCTTGACTGGTGCCTTTGCCTTGTTCCCTCATTCTCTGCCTCCATTTCTCAGCGTCTGTGATTGGTTACCATGCAGGTGTCCTACAGTCCTCTGTTATCTAGTTCTTGCAATCCTGGTATGCAGTCTCTCTGCTTCTTTGTTCTTATTTTAGCACAGTTTATGTCTTAGTAACCTTGATGAATTCCACAGTGCCCTGAGAAAATTCTGGTAAGAACAGTTACAAGCGGTATGGCTGGTGCACACGGAGACCTAAGTTGTTCGGATACATTGCTACACACGGGTATTATAAAATCTCAAAATGTTGTTGCCCAACCCCGGATTTTCTTTGGTACCACTCAATCCAGCTGTGTTGTTCAACCCTGGATGCTCTTGGGTAGTTTTATCCCTCAATCCAGCAGTGTTGTGCAACCCCAGGTGCTTTTAGGCATATCCTCAAGCCAGCAAATTTGTTTAACCCTGGATGCTCTTGGGCATGTTTATCCCTCAGTCCAGCAGAATTTTGTTCAACCCTGGATGCTCCTGGGCATGTTTATCCTTCAATCTAGCAGAATTTTTAGGGGCCCCCTCCACCTTTTTATCCTGCTTTCCCAGTGGATCATGCCAGGAAAACCCTCAGTTCCCTCTCTCCAAGGGGTCCCACCCTTTCCCTGAGACCCAGTTTCAGTTACTGTGGGGGATTCTCTCACTTCTTTTATCTCTTGCTTTGTCGTTTTACTGGCCGTCTTTCTCGTGAAAGAACGGAACCGCATCGTTGGAGACCCCTAAGCCACTTAGCAGGTCTGGGATAACCAGCCCGCCTCTCATTCACACACACATTCATCCCCCCATATTTACCCCCTCAAAAGAATACTTTACCAATCCTCTTTTCTTCTTTGAGTTTTCGTGCACAAGAATTTTGGGGCTACTGCGGTTCTTAGGAAGCCTTTTTTTGCCTTTTCCTTTGCTTTATGTCTCCTTTGGTCATCTGAGTGTTCTACCTGCAACTGCTGATCATGCCATGAGATACAGAGTGAGGCTGCCTAAACCTGGCAGGGCACGCCTTCCCCACTCAGGATCTCCTGGTGGTCTCGGAAGCGAAGTGTTACATCCCAGACGAGTTCCCATTTGTGAAAAACACATTTACCCAAACACCTCTTCCCCTACATCAGTCTGTTACACATTCACAGACCCCTATGCATATCCACAAACCAGTCCACACATTCCAGGAGCCATTCCACATGGCCCCTCCTTGGGTCTGCCTCCCCAGAGCATGTGTGCTTCCCGGCTGTGGTCCTGGCTCCCTCTCCCATCACCTCTAATTTGGGCCCTGGTCCACACTCTCCCTAGACAGTGAGTGCCAACAGCTGGCATATCTGCAGCAGGTGTCCACATCCCATGCTTACCGGACACCATCCCATCCAAGCAGGCATTTCAACACAAGCACAGCCACCCCACCACGATGTCCAAGCTCACAATCCACAACAGAAATAAAAAGTATATCCTCACAACAAAGCTATTTTAACATCACACATACAAAATCCATCTTAACATTCGCAAAAAGCCAATATTATAATATGTATCTATAACACTGGATAAGTCCTGAGATGCCTCTGACACCTCCTTGGGGAGGAATACTTCCACTTCAAACAGGAGGATCATGACTGTTTTGGTCAGAGAATTCTCATATTCTGGCCTTAGCCTGTGACTTATAGAAAGAAGAGGAGGAATTACAATTTCCATCAGTACTATACTGTATACTCTGTTTGATTCATCCCAATATTGGACACGCTAGCGGGGTTATATTTAATGCTTAAATTGTGGGAATAATTGGTATTTTAGTTCACAAAATCTATGCTCTCATTGCAGGAAGTGTCGTGTACCAAATCTATCCCCTATCCAGATAGAACTCAAAACAACAGAAATAATCAGTTTTGTGGATAGGAATTATTAGTGCTTGTTGAATAGGAGATACCTAAGGAATGGTGGGAAACAACAGTTAAGGAGTGTCAAAAACTATTTGCCTGGCAATTAACAAAAAGGAGGTGACAAGGGAAAAGGAGGGCAAGCCTGCGTTGACCACTGTACTCGCCACCGAGAAGATCACATGTACCTGCTATGGGAAGCAACTCCATAGGCAGGGGAGGTGGGGGTATAAGCCATACCAGACTTCTGCTATTCCTGTTTCTGTCACTCATTTGTTGTCTTTTCCCTTTCAGGATACCGGCAAGATAGTGTCACAAATGCTACCGAAAGCATTACATGGAAAGAAACCAAAATTTCTTTTTTATTACACACACCCATGTCAACAGTCACTGTTATAACCCATCCAAATTAAGTACCTGTAGGCAAAATGGGGAAAAATATTGGATTGCAAGAAACCTAGGAAAAAGCGGTAATAGTCTGAGAATTGAATGTCCAAAAGGAGAGAGATGGATTTGTTTTACATTTGATCTTAAGGATATAGTCCAAGATTCGGTAAAAGAACAGTTAGTAAACAAAAAGTTAAAACCAGCACAGCAATCTAACTCAGAATTGGCCCCAAATTATATGCTGAATCGAATTGTAAGACTCCGAGCAGTTACAGAGATAATAACAAAGAAAGATGCTTGGGCACTGGAATCAATATCAAGCCAGCAAAGTGAAACAAAAGCTGCAGTGAATCCGAATAGGTTGGCTTTAGACTGTTGGCTAAAGAAGGGGGTGTTTGTGGAAAGTTTAATGCATCAGATTGCTGAAAATAGATGACAACGGGGATGTCATCCTGGATAAAGCAAAAGATATCAGAAAAATAACCGAGGTACCAGTCCAAAATTGGGAAACAATGTTAAAAACTAGCTGGTGGAGTAATGTACTGTGGATAGAATGGTGTAAGAAATTAAGCTTCTTCCTTTTATGTGTTACAACTGCTTTGATATTTCTTCCTTGTTTAATACCCTGTTTTATTTGATTAATTACCAGCATAGTCCTAAGAATACAAGTGGACAAGACATATTGTTCAAGGCAAATGATTGATAAAGAATAAGAGGGAGGATTGTTATAGATACATATTATAATATTGGCTTTTTGATAGGTTTCTCCTCGAGCCAGGTCTTACGAGCTCTCAGAGAACTTATCACATGTGAGATAGCCCAGCTACTCCAAATGGCGTAAAATTACCTGGATGGCTTCTGAGGTAGTGTTGGAAACAGAAAACGTTTTAATAAAAGGCAAAATAACAAAGCTCTTACAGAGAAAAACCGAGCTGGGGCAAGAGGTTCTTGCTCCTGCTAAAACACTCCACAAAAGCGATTATTTTCTTTGTTCTCTTCTTTTTCTAGTGAATTACCTAGGTGGGACCTTTTGGCCTCTGTCCAATTGGGCAGCCCCAGGTCTGAAGTGAAGTCCCAAAGGTCCTATGAAGTGTCTTTTAACCAAACTGAGGGGAGAAACTTCTGGGCTTTTGGCCTTTTTAAGCAGACAAAGAATAATTTGGTCACTCCATCAACAGGGGGCACATTGCTACATCTCACCCTTTATATATATATATATAAAGGAAAGGGGAGAAAGGAACATGATCTGAAAAAGTCTCACCCTTGTCGACAATTTGTAGTTGTGCTAATGATTTTTAAATTTGTTTATAATTTTTATTGCTTGTAAACTATTCTTCTGTCTTAACTTTGGTGAAGTATTTTTCCAGACAAGCCTCAAGTTTCTGGCTAGATATGATTTGAACATCTAGAACTTCAAAGTATTTTTAACATGCAATTCGAAGGTAGGTTAACAACTTTTTAACACAACAGCAATAACTTACAGAACTTTTTCAGTGCAAAACTATTTTTTAAACAATTTTAACTAGTGCAAACTTAGAAAACATAGTCTCTGCTTTAAGAAATATCTTCACTTTTGAATACAGCCAGCTGTTGCTCAGTTATTTGTGTGTTCTTCTGCTGGCGTCTTCTGCTGTTCTTGGATCGGCTGTACCCATGGTTTAACATTTTTTGCAGGGACCCATCAAAGACCTGCATTTGTAGAAATGCATGCAAATCCCCTCCCCCATGTCACAAGAGGATGGGGTCCTGAAATTTGTCCTGCCTCTGTATCCTTTATGAAGACTGGTGGCCTTGCATTTCACTTGACTGGTATTGCTGAAATGTCTGAAAATCAGTGGTACTTGATCCATAAAATAATTATTTAAGAAATAAAAAACATATATTGCTTTATTCAGCCTCTGTATGGTAGACAGCACTTCTGTCCCTCCCTTTTGCCTTTCAAGGATCTTTTTTAGTCATCTGTGTGCTCTTTCTACAATAGATTGGCCTGTGGAAGAATGTGGAATACCTGTGGTATGTTTGATACCCCAGATTTTGAAAAACTCTTGCAGTTTGTTAGAAATGTAGGCTGGTCCGTTGTTCATTTTAACTTCTTGAGGAATGCCTAGGGATGCAAATGCTTTCAAGAAATGTTTAATTACATCGCTACCCTTGTTTCCTTGATGTGCGGAAGCGAAACTTGCTCCTGAGAACGTAACTATTGATAAGTGTAATGTTTGAACCATGCAAATGACTGATACTGAGTTATATCAGTTTGCCATATCTTCAGGCTATTTAAGCCTCAAGGGTTAACCCCTGTTGCTATTGCTGGTATGGCTAATTTTTAGCAATCTGGACATGATTGAACAATCACTCTAGCCTGATTCTGCGAGATGTTAAACATTCTTATTAAGGCAGGTGCATTTTGATGATAGAAGGCATGGCTCATTCTGGCTTGTTCAATAACATTGGGAAGTGTATTCTGTATTGATATGGCTAAAAAATCAGCCATGGCATTGCCTTCTGTTAGGAAACCTGGGAGCGCAGAATGTGAAGGAATGTGTATTACGAAATAAGGTTCCTGTCAAATAGAAAGAAGGAAGACTAATTTCTTGAGTAAACCTTACAGCTGGTCATTGGAAACCTCCTTGAGCAGAGACCCTTCTCCAGTATACCTGCAATATAGAATGAATCCATTACTAAATTAAAAGGAAACGTGAATTTAGAAAAGACCCACACAACTGCTGTTAACTCTATTAATTGTGAAGAACCGTCTACTTCTTCAGTATCTGATTCCCATTTTTTTGTCTCTGGATTTTGCCAAGCAATCACAGATTTTTTTTTACTTCCCTGAACCATCTAAAAAATGTGATTGCATCTAGGAATGCATGAGTTCTTAAGGGCTTATGAATTAATTTTAGAGATTAATTTAGTAGCTCATTTTTGGGACAATTGACTGATATTTTCCCTGTAAAATTTTCTGGGGTAAATTGCATAATCTGTGAATTTTGAATTAACCATTCCAAATAGATGGATGTGACAGGCAGAAAGGTTTCTGCAAAATTCTTTCCTGAAAGGGAAAACATTTGGGATCTAGCCTTTATAATCCATTGTGATACAATTTCAGGGCAAGTTGCTATAGTTTTACCTAGCTGATGAGATAGGAAAACCCATTCTAAGATTATCAGATGGTCCTTTGCCGCAGTGTCCAACAAGAGTCTTCTTGGTGCTTCCCTGCTAGCTCCAACACAGCGGCTGCAGGGGACACCCTTCCATGCTCAGGAGTGTGGAAGAGCAGCAAAGGGTTATGAGCCCTTTCCTCAGAAGGCACTGTCGGCAATGGTGAGGGAACCGGGAGAGACAATCCAGGCTGTATAAATCCAAGGTTTATTGGTAGCTCTGGGGAGATCCTGGCCTCAGGGGATACAATGCTAGAAAGCCCACAATGAGACCGGAGCAGCCCCTTTTCTTAGGGGGTGGAAACAAGGGAGGGGTTTGGCTATCCACCAGTGGGGGGATAGAGGGGAGTGGGACATGAAGTAATTGAAAAGCAGGGCAACATATCAGGGAGCTGAGGAGGGGGGACCCCTGGCCCTTGGCCAAAGCAAGGACTATTAAAAAGAAGGT
Source organism: Anomalospiza imberbis (assembly GCF_031753505.1). NCBI lineage: Eukaryota > Metazoa > Chordata > Aves > Passeriformes > Viduidae > Anomalospiza > Anomalospiza imberbis. The sequence continues at coordinate 4,093,908 of NW_027099315.1, forward strand.
GAGCTGGACAGGAACAAACATCCGAACCAATGTGGCTAATCATATGTTCTTCGTTTATTGTTTATAGACAGTAGTTGATATACACTTCCAGATAGTTTACAATCGTGAGCACACTCTCATTGGCAAGCAAACATTGTTTGTCCTTGTCTTAAAGTGGCTAAAGTTTCACACTTCAAACCTATACTAATTCACACCTAGATAGCTCAGTACACTGTGGTACACCTTAACATAATTTCTGACTGCGCCACAAACTTATTCTTAACTGCGCCATAGACTTCAAGGGCCCACCGAGGCCCACATCTGAGGCCTAGGCTGGGGTAGCTCAACCTTCACTCTAAACATATAAATTGTGAACATACAGATTGTGACCTCTTTCTCTCAGAAATTCTTCTACAATTCCCCCTTTTTCTTTTTGAGCTACCCAGACTGATTCAAAGGCGTGGCTAGTTACTTTCCCTACGCATTGTAATAAACACGGTATAAAGACTAGAATAAGTATAATAGTAATAAAAATTATAACACCAAAACGAGCTAATTCTATGAACCATCCAGTAAAACCAAAAGAATTTAGCCAGTTGGCAAACGGAGAGTTTACAGCAACAAGTGTCTTCATATTGTCTCTCAGTTGCGTTAATTGTTTATAGATTGCTTGAGAGTGGTCAGACAAATTCATGCAACACATGCCTTCAAATTCTTCACACCCATGTCCTTGTGCGAAAAGAAGGAAGTCAATGGCAGCTCTGTTTTGCAGAACTGCATGACGAATGTCATCTACATCAGTGGCAAGCTCACTTAACATTTTAGATGTAATATTAATTTGCTCTCCTGTCCAGGAGGCCAGGGCTTTCAATTGTGTGAGAGCTTGCGCTGAAGCATCTCCTGGGGAGAAAATTGAGGCTAGTATTACAGATGTGCGCCCCCAAAGTGATACTTGGCCATTACAATGGGGTTCTAGTTGGAGAGCACTCTGTTTGGCTTGTTGAGGCTTCTGAGGCAATCCTAATACTTGATGGATTGTGGGAGCACACAGTGTTAATTTGCCAATGTAACATGGGCCTCCCATAGCTTTTTGAGGCACTGCAGACCAGGCTCGATCCCCACAAATGAGGAAAATTCCTGGTGGCAGTTTTCTTGTGACACTTTTTGATGGTATCACGGATTGTGTCCGATTATTACAATATTCTGAATAGTTTTAATACAATTGGGATCTGGGAGACAACCAAGTGTTACCATCATGTGGCTGATTTCCTTTTTGTGTTGGTTTCATTGCATGAGGTCCAAATATCAAACAGTAATTTCCTGGGACAGAGTCCAAAAGATCAAATTCTTGGGGTGGGATACTAACAACTTTAAGATTTTGCAAAACTGCAGCAGCTTGCGCTCCCAGAACACTTTTTGGATCTATTTTGGCCTGGGTCCAAGCTTTGAATTCTGCCATGGAACCCAGTGGGACTCCAATTAAACAAGTACGAAAAGGACTAGCTGGTGTGGCCAAAGACAGGCAGAACGAATCTTGCCCCGCTTGATTGTCCCAAGTGACCCACATGTTTTGTCTCTTGTCGACATCAAGGATTCCAGATACTTTAGTTACAAAAACACTACTTAACAAAAACACTGTGACCCACCACATATTTTTCCCGTTCTTGATTGTTCTGTTTAACATGAGAGAAACAAACTTACTTCTAAACTTTATTCTGAATACAAACTATAACTTATACTAAACTTAATATTATACTTATAATTATCAAACTTGATTTCTAATACTCTAAAAAATTAATTTTCATCAGAACTGGACTTGTCATGGGATGTTCCAGGTCTCTGCCTGTGGACACACATGGGTAAATATGCTCGGCACCCAAACTGGACCAGTACCTTTTGAGACACACATATATCCTCTACCATTAAACAACACAGGACTTGGCCCTTGCCATTCACCTGTTTGCATGTCCTTGTGATAAACAAAGTCCTGGAATTGCTTGTGGTCTTCCCTCTTTCACTGCTTGGTGGTGTATTACAACCGCAGGTTCTTCTCGACCTTCTGCTAAACACAAGAAATTTAGGGTAAACAATACTTTCAAAAATGGATTAGATACATCAATCTCCTCATTCTGCTTTTGTTTTGCTAGGTATTCTTTCAGGGTACGATACAATAGCTTGATCAGTAGAGGAGTGAGGGATCCCTGTGGTATGTTTCACCCCCCACTTCTGCATAAATGTAGCAATTTGTTGACTGACATATGATGGGGCATTGTCAGTCTTAATTTCTACAGGTACACCCATAACTGCAAAGCAGGCAAACAAATGCCTTTTCACATGGAGAGCTTTTTCCCCTGTCTGTGCTGTTGCCCAAATGAACTTTGAGTAGGTATCTACAGTGACATGGCCATATTTCAGCCGACCAAACTCTGGAATATGAGTGAAATCTATCTGCCACAATTCTTAAGCTCTCAGTCTCTTTGGATTCGGGCCCAGTCCGAGGCCAGGCCCATAATGACTACATTGAGGACAGGCACGGACAATTTCTTGAGCATCATTCAGGGGGATCTGAAATTGTCGGTGCATGACTCTCGCATTGAACAGGTAAAAACACCCATTCATGCAGAATTGTTGCTGAACCAGGTTGGGACTCTCCCTTTTTCTTTTGCCATTGAAAAATAATGGCAAGTGGACAGGCGTCACTGTTGGAAAGGAACAGTGACAACTTGAACCAGGTTGCAATTTTTTTTTTTCCTGAAACTCAAATCAGAGCCTTTTGTTGTTCAGAGGTACAAACTTGAGGGCTGTTGGCATCAATGTCATGGAGCCACAGCAGAAATAGTTGTAGATCATCCTCGGTAATTCCTTGACAAAGCAGCTGCAATGATGTGTCCTTGCTGTTGCATGGCGTCCTGAATGGCTGCTGTGAATGCTGCAGTTTGATTGCTTTGCTCTGCTCTCGCGGCTCTGACAAGCATCTCGTCGACTGGACAGCCTTGAGGAAGAGTGGCTAAAAGAGTTCTTGTGTGTGAGTTAGCATTTTCAAAAGCAAGCGAGCGAAACAAATGATCTCGAACATCTGCTGGTACATCAGGAGCATCTTTCAAAGCAGCTGACAATCTATCAACGAACTGTCCATATGGTTCTGTGGTTTCTTGCTTTATGGTTGTATAAGGTGCTGGCTTTTTTTCATCTGGTACTGAAAGCAAAGCCTGCTGAGCCAGTTGTTGTGACAATTGATGCATTGCAATTGGGTAAGTGAGTTGTACTCTGTCGCCTATGGTCTATGCCCACTCAGCATATCTGGCTGGATCCCATACAAGGGATCTCCCACAACTGTATGTTTGTTGGCTTCCTCAATGGCCAGCCTTCTCCATTCCCTTTCAAACATGAGGAACTGTGAAGGTGCCAGCAACAAGGATGCCATGCTTGATGAATCGGCAGGAAAAAGAACATCTGCTGTAAATATATATTGAATTATGTTCCTTGCTGCCTCTGATCTGATACCATAATTTGTGACTGTTTGGCTGACTGGAGAATTTTCCATTCATGTGGTTCCCAAATAGCATTGTGGTCTCTTACAACGACAGGACAGGCTAAAGATTTGGCAGCATCCCAGTCCCCATCTAAAATAGCATTTTTCACCACTGAAGCCCACCGGGACCGCACTGGATTTTGCAAAAGAGCTGGCAATGTCAATTGTTGCTCAGAGGAAGAGTCCTCTAACTGAGCCTGCTGAGCTGAGAGGTTGGCATGCTGGGTTATTTTTTGCTCTAAAGTATTTGTTTTCGGTGTCTTATTTTGTGATTGCCTCCTGTTACGATTATTAAAATTGGGAGGGTCTGAATCTGATTCATCTGTGTCAGAGTTTGAGGGAAGCCGGCAGTGTTGGGCTACCTCTGTGTGACATGAATGGACTGCTGAGGGCTGTATCGCTACTGTCTGTGTGGTTGCTTCTCCGTCCCGCCACTGCGGCCAGGTTCAAAACAGCCCCCCCGCGCGTGGGTCTCTGCCGGCAGCTCCGGCTGCAGGGTGGCCACCCCCCACATGTGCGTGGCTGCGCCTCCTGGGGGGTGCAGGGGCGGCGCCATCTCGCTCCCGTCGCTGCCCTGGTCTCCGCCCCAGTGTTCCGTCACCTGAGCCAGCCCCGTTTTGTCATCAACTCCGCCTGTCTCCTCGGGTTTCACCCCACCCCACTCCTGGGGCAGCTGGCTCACTTCCGGTTGCCCCTCATTCTGCCTGGCAGCCAGCTGAGTCATTTCCGCCACTTGCTCGCGGCTCTCCATGCGTGCCACTACTTCCTCCACGGACGCACTGACTGGAGCCCTTTGTCCGCACATCGGTCGCGTGTTATGAACACCAAAAATTTTTTCAACCCGAGATGGCTTCGGAATCTCTGTTTTTTCGATCACGGGTCCCTCAAACACTTGAATTGCCCCCTCGGCTGCCCGTTTTTCGGAAGACATACTTTGCAAGGTCCATAAAACTTTCTTTGCAACTGCCCTGAACTCTAACATGGTCTTTTTGTCCTTTCCGCCCTCCATAGCAGAATTCCAAAGCAGCTGCCCTAGTTCTTGCCAGTCCGTCTCGCTAAAAATGAGTAAGGGCTTCTGCAATTTGCCCTTATTTCTCGCCCATAGGGTTAATTGCTCTAAATCAGTGTCCTTTATCTTTTCCCCTCTCTTTGAGAGGATATAAACCAGAAGTCGCAGAGCCACGTCCCAATCATTATCCATTCTGACTGCCTTTCACTATCTTGGCCTGTGGCTTACCTTACAGCACTGCGGGGCACTCCGTATCTTCCAGACGACACAGATGCACACCTCTCCAGCCACCCTGCTTCCTTCTGTCCACCCCTGCCGCGCAGCTCATCCACCTCTGTGCGCAGGCTATGCGTGAACAACAGAGGCTACCACTGGTTTCCCGTTGCGAACAAGCAAACAAATGATCTGGAAACCTTTCTCAGAAGGAGGCTTCAGTGCTCTGGCATCCGATCCCCATCGCTTTTAAAAGTGATTTGGGATATGTGCCCCCCATCACGCCCTCCTGCACACGATTTGGGGGTGGTTTCCCATCACTGTCATAGAAGTGACAGTCGCTATTATCTCAGCCACTTTTGAAACTCATCGGAGACTTTCTGTCCCTGTTCACAGGTGCCACGTAAAGCAGGGACTCATAAAAAGAAGGTGAGCTGGACAGGAACAAACACAGATCCAAACCAATGTGGCTAATCATACGTTCTTCGTTTATTGTTTACAGACAGTAGTTTTTATACACTTCTAGATAGTTTACAATCGTGAGCACACTCTCATTGGCAAGCAAACATTGTTTGTCCTTGTCTTAAGGTGGTTAAAGTTTCACACTTCAAACCTATACTAATTCACACCTAGATAGCTCAGTACACTGTGGTACACCTTAACATAATTTCTGACTGCGCCACAAACTTATTCTTAACTGCGCCATAGTCTTCAAGGGCTCACCAAGGCCCATATCTGAGGCCTAGGCTGGGGTAGCTCAACCTTCACTCTAAACATATAAATCGTGAACATACAGATCATTACTTCTTTCTCTCAGAAATTCTTCTACACTTGGCCAATCACTCAATGCCCTTCGTGGAAGCTTCTAGAGAGAGGGGCTGGAGAGTCAAGTCACAGACAAGGTGCCAGGGAGGGGCTATGGGGATTGACAAGGAAATTTCTAGGGATTTGGGAGGAGTGGGGATGGGATTGACATTTAGGGAAGGGGACACAACTTGGGATGAAACCATAAATGAGGGAAAAACAGGGATAAACCAAATAACACAATACAACAGTCCTTCTTCTCTAGATCCCACTAGCATATTAGACCGTGAAGCTGTGGACTCTCCCCCAAAACTGCAAACAAAAAAGACAAGTAAGGATTATATCGATGAGCCTGGCATGATTGGATGGCTCACATCACTTTATCTAAAGCATTTTGGGCTTCTTTGTTGAATTCTCGTGGTGAGTTTAAAGCTGTGTCTCCCCTCAATAGATCAGATAGAGGGGCGAGGTCCTGGTTTGAAATGCCTAGCAGGGGACGAAACCAGTTCAGAGTCCCTACCTGCTGCTGCACTTCATTCAGTGTTTTTGGATTTCTCTTTAGCTGAAGTGGTTGTGGAGTTACAGTTTGTTCTGTGATTGTGTATCCTAAATACTTCCAGGTAGCAATTGTCTGTATTTTTTCCTTCACTATTGTGAGTCCTGCTTTCTCCACTGCTGAGATGACCTCATCTGCTGTCTCCTGCATTGATGCTTGGTCCTTTGCTTTGGGGGGACTGCCCCAGGCGGGGGGGTGTGAATATCTCCTGTTTGGAATTGGAGCTTCTCCCAATATGGGCGCCGCCATTTTGAGGTGGTCACTTCCGGGAGGTCACATCTGCTTCCCAAGGTAGGCAGAGTGAGGGAGGGCTGTCCCGGGGTGTGGGCAGGGAGTAGAGGCAGGGAGGCAGACCAGGCACAGCCCACAAAAGGGGAGTGTCCCATGCCTGATGGGCAGGAGCTTAGTGACAAATCGGAAGGGGAATTCTGTGAGTCCAAGGAGGATGGAACATGCCCACAAAGAGCAGAGCTCGGCAGCTCTGAAACATGGCGGAGGCCACGTGGGCTTTTGTCCTCACAGAGCATGGATTTGGCTTGGCTTTTTTCAATTGCACTGCCAAAGTTCATTGATTTAGTGCATCTGAGGTCACTTTTGAGAGGAAACCGAGGGGAGAGATTAGGAGAGACAGGGTGCAGACTGGTCTGGCCAGGGCCAGTATGTTTCCCTTACAGCAGAGGGGGAGGGGGGGGGGGGCGGACGGGAAGCAGCTGGCCACGCCATCTCCTGCCTGCCCTCTCGGGGTCAGTGTGCTTCAGGATGAGTTGCAGACAGGGTTGGGGGCTCGGAATCTCTGCCCACCCTCCTTTCTTTCTGCTGCAGCCTGCGGTCGGCTCTCTCTATGCTCTGAGGAGTTTTGTGGCTGTCTCTAGCTTGCTTCTCACTCGCCAATGTTACAAATTGTAACACAGTCTGAAATACTGGATGTAGTTTTAGGCTGGACTTCTTATTCTTTTCCAAACTGTATAATCTTAGTCCCACAGCATCCCAGAACTTTAGAGTAAGCGTCTCAGACATATTTATGGTCAGAAATTCTGTGAAAACCCATCTGATGAGTTTTTTAAGCTGTTTCTTCTCAAATGTTACATCTTGAATTTCTAATTTGTAGTTCAAATAAAAATAAAGATCCTGCTCGGCTACAGATAGCTTGTTCCCCATATTCTTACTCACCAAAAGACTGCTTTCAGAGCAGCTATCTCCCTTGGTCTGAACTCCCCAGGTCTGGAAATGCAGTGATGTTCAGCAGTCCAAAGAGGTCCTTAGGACTTCGCAGGGCGTTCTCCATCCCGTCCCGGTTTCAGCCTCTTTTTACTGGTTATAAGGCTTTGATCTGTGTGGCCCCCTCCAATGGCCTCAGATCCACCGTAACCTGGGGTTTTTTTCTCTGGTGCCACAAAAAGCCAGTTGCAGGCCTGCACTCCCCAAAATGCAAGAATAAGTGTTATAGAGACAAACCAATCTGAATTAATAATTAATAACTAAATTTATTTGCGTTCACGTAACAATTCAGAGTTCGAATTCGCTCACAGTCTACAGAGCAGCTCTGGGTGCAAAGCGACAGAGTCCGTGCCTCCATCGAGTTTGGGCACCATTGTATTTCTGCAGGGGGTTTTATACTTTTTATTCTGCCTTTGGCTATAAGTCATTGTGGCAAGCTGTATATTCAGGCAGTCTTCTCTCACAGAGAAAGCATTTTGGCCTCCGATGTCTTCTGAACAGCAGATCATCAGCTGGTGATGAGTCCAGATGTCCTCCTCCTTGTCTTTCCTCTTGATGTTGAGTTTAGGTCCCGGCCTCGATGCCACCTGCCTGTGATTCACTTGGGTGCGACCTAATAGCCAGCTTTTTCGGTCATTGTTTTCTGCTGGCTAGGGCTTTTTAAATGCTAATTAGGTGCCTGGCAACTTGATCTGCGAATTTCCGAATTTCCTTTCGCCTTGGTTTTTCCAGTAACTCTAAAACATTTTGTGGCTACAGTGTATAACATCTATAACTACAACTTATTACATACAACCCCAACTGCACAAGTTATACATATATATGGCAATAAGGAAAAAATGTCCTATTTTTATCGAGGGCCAATCAAAAATTCCCGAACTATGTTACTCAATATGCGAAATCACGAGTCCAGGCGCCAAGTGATAGGTTTCTCCTCAAGCCAGGTCTTATGAGCTCTCAGAGAACTTATCACACGTGAGATAGCCCAGCTACTCCAAATGGCATAAAATTACCTGGATGGCTTCTGAGGTAGTGTTGGAAACAGAAAACGTTTTAATAAAAGGCAAAATAACAAAGCTCTTACAGAGAAAAACCGAGCTGGGGCAAGAGGTTCTTGCTCCTGCTAAAACACTCCACAAAAGCGATTATTTTCTTTGTTCTCTTCTTTTTCTAGTGAATTACCTAGGTGGGATCTTTTGGCCTCTGTCCAATTGGGCAGCCCCAGGTCTGAGGTGAAGTCCCAAAGGTCCTATGAGGTGTCTTTTTACCAAATTGAGGGGAGAAACTTCTGGGCTTTTGGCCTTTATAAGCAAACAGAGAATAATTTGGTCACTCCATCAACAGGGGGCACATTCCTACAGGTTTTCGCAAATATTAAAATGGATTTTATATGTGTAATGTAAAAGTAACTTTGTTATAAAGGTATAGTTTTTATTTCTGTTGTTAATTAATCTTAGACATAGTAGTGAAATAGCTATGATAGTGTTAAAATGCCTGCTTGGATGGGATAACATCCAGCGAACATATGAAGAAGACACCTGCTACAGATATGCCAACTATCAGCATCTGCTGTCTGATGAAAGTATGGACCAAGGCCCAAAATGGAAGTGATAAGGAAAAGGAGCCAAAACCAGAACCAAGAAACCCACATGCTCTAAAAAGGCGGACCCAAGGAGGGGCCATGTAAAATAGTTCCTGGAAAATGTAAGCTAATTTATGGATATGCATAAGTGTCTATGAATATGCAACAGGCTGATGTAATGGAAAAGTTGTTTAAGGGGTATCCTCAAAAGTGATGGTGTAGTCTTGGCTGAGTGCCAAGATGCACCCGGCTGTAATAACCTTTGCTTTATGGTCCTTGTCTCCTATTGTCCTTAATTATACTTTTAAAATTTTAACAGGACAGTGAACATGGTTTTCACAGGAAGACCCAAGTGAACCAAGGAATGTACAAAGAATCACACCTAAATGGGAAATAAGGCTGAGCTTACACCAGTGGTTTCAAGTGCCACCTGGACAAGTCCTGAGACACCTCTGACACCTCCTTGGGGAGGAATATTTCCACTTCAAAAAGGAGCATAATTGTTGAGGAATTTCTGAGAGAAAGAGGTCATGATTTGAATATTTAGAGTGAAGGTTGAGCTATCCCAGCCTAGGCCTCAGATATGGACCTCGGTGAGGCCTTGAAGCCTATGGCGCAGTCAGAAATAAGTGTGTGGCACAGTTAGAAATTATGTTAAGGTGTACCACAGTATACTGAGCTATCTAGGTGTGAATTAGTATAGGTCTCCAGTGTGAAACTTTAACCACTTTAAGACAAAGACAAACAGTGTTTGCTTGCCAATGAGAGTGTGCTCACAATTGTACACTATCTTGAAGTGTATATAAACTGCTGTCGTATAAACAATAAACGGAGAACGTATGATTAGCCACATTGGTTCGGATCTGCGTTTGTTCCTGTCCAGCTCACCTTCTTTTTATGAGTCCCTGGTTCACTTGGCGCCCGTGAAAAAGGGACAGGAAGTCTCCGATGAGTTTCAAAAAGCCAATGTTATAATAGTGACTGTCACTTCTATGATAGTGATAGGAAACGGCCTCTGAAATCACGGGCAGGAGGGTGCCACGGGAGACGCAGATACCAAATCGCTTTTAAAAGTGAATGGGATTGGGATGCTGCAGCATTGAAGCCTCCTGAGAAAGGTTTCCAGATTGTTTGTTTGCTTGTTTGCAACGGGAAACCAACAGTAGACTCCGTTGTTCACGTATTGCCCGGCGCGGCAGAGGTGGACGAGCTGCACGGCTGAGGTGGACAGAACGGAGCAGGGTGGCTGGAGAGGTGTGCAGCTGTGTCGTTTGGAAGATACGGAGTGCCCCGCAGTGGTGGGAAGGTAAGCCACAGGCCAAGATAGTGAAAGACGGTGAAAATGGTTAGTGATTGGGATGAGGCTCTGCAACTTCTTTTGTATATTCTCTCAAAGAGAGGTGAAAAGATAAAAGACACTGACCTAGAGCAATTGACCCTATGGGCCAGAAATAAGGGCAAATTGCAGAAGCCCTCACTCCTCTTTAGTGAGAATGAGTGGCAAGAACTAGGGCAGCTGCTTTGGGAGTCTGCTATGGAGGGCGGAAAGGATAAGAAAACAGTTTTAGAGTTCAGTGCGGTTTCAAAGAAAGTTTTACGTACCTTGAAAAGTATGTCTGCCAAAAAACGGGCAGCCGAGGGGGCAATTCAAGTGTTTGAGGGACCCGTGATAGAAAAAACAGAGATTCAGAAGCCATCTCGGGTCAAAAAATTTTTTGGTGTTCATAATATGCAGCCAAAGCGCGGACAAATGGCTCCAGTCAGTTTGACCATGCAGGAAGTAGTGGCCCGCGTGGAGAGCCGCGCACATGCGGCGGAAGTGACTCAGCTGGCTGCCAGGCAGAATGAGGGACAACAGGAAGTGAGCCAGCCACCCCAGGAGTGGGGTGGGGTGAAACCCGAGGAGACAGGCGGAGTTGATGACGAAACTGGGCTGGCTCAGGTGACAGAACAATGGGGCAAAGACCGGGGCAGATACCAGGGCGGAGACCAGGGCGGCGACGGGAGCGTGGCAGCGCCCAGGAGGCGCATCCACCGCTGCAGCCGTGCGCATGCCGGGGGTGGCCACCCTGCAGCCGGAGCTGCCGGCAGAGACCCACGCACGGGGGGGGCGGTTTTGAACCTGGCCACAGCGGTGGGACGGCAGAAACAACCACACAGACAATAGCGATACAGACTGCAGAAGTCCGTTCACGTCACACAGAGGTAGACCGACATTGCCCGCTTCCCTTGAACTCTGACACAGATGAATCAGATTCAGACCCTCCCAACTTTAATAATTGTAACAAGAGGCAATCACAAAATAAGATACCGAGAACAATTACTCTACAGCTAAAAATAACCCAGCTTGCCAACCTCTGAACTCAGCAGGCTCAATTAGAGGACTCTTCCTCTGAGCAACAATTGATGTTACCAGCTCTTTTACAAAATCCAATGTGGTCCCGGTAGGCTTCAGTGGTGAAAAATGCTATTTTAGATGGGGACTGGGATGCTGCCAAATCTTTAGCCTGTCCAGTCATTGTAAGAGACCACAATGCTATTTGGGAACCACATGAATGGAAAATTCTCCAGTCAGCCAAACAGTCACAAAATATTGGATCAGATCAGAGGCAGCAAGGAACATAATTCAATATATATTTACAGCAGATGTTCTTTGTCCTGCCGATTCATCGAGCCTGGCATCCTTGTTGCTGACACCTTCCCAGTTTCTCATGTTTGAAAGAGAATGGAGAAGGTTGGCCATTGAGGAAGCCAACAAACATACAGTCGTGGGAGATCCTTTGTATGGAATCCAGCCAGATATGCTGACTGGGCATGGACCATATGCGACGAATAAGGTGCAACTCACCCAATTGAAATGCATCAATTCTCGCAACAGCCGGCCCAACAAGCCTTGCTTTCAGTACCAGATAAGAAAAACCCAGCACCTTATACAACCATAAAGCAAGGTACCACAGAACCATGTGGACAGTTCATTGACAGATTGTCAGCTGCTTTGAAGGATGCTTCTGATGTGCAAGCAGATGTTCAAGAACATTTGTTTCGCTCACTTGCTTTTGAAAATGCTAACTCACACACGAGAACTCTTTTAGCCACTCTTCCTCAAGGCTGTCCAGTCGACGAGATGCTTGTCAGAGCCGCGAGAGCAGAGCAAAGCAATTAAGCTGCAGCATTCACAGCAGCCATTCAGGACACCATGCAACAGCAAGGACACATCATTGCAGCTGCTTTGTCGAAGAATTACCGAGGATGATCTACAACTATTTCTGCCGTGGCTCCATGGCATTGATGCCAACAGCCCTCAAGTTTGTACTTCCGAACAACAAAGAGCTCTGATTCGAGTTTCAGGAAAAAAAAAATAGGGAAAAAAAATTTCAAGGAATTTCTGAGAGAAATAGGTCATGATTTGTATATTTAGAGTGAAGATTGAGCTACCCCAGCCTAGGCCTCAGATATGGGCCTTGGTGAGGCCTTGAAGCCTATGGCACAGTCAGAAATAAGTGTGTGGCACAGTTAGAAATTATGTTAAGGTATAACACAATGTACTGAGCTATCTAGGTGTGAATTAGTATAGGTCTGCAGTGTGAAACTTTAGCCACCTTAAGACAAAGACAATGTTTGCTTGCCAATGAGAGTGTGCTCACGATTGTACACTATCTTGAAATGTATATAAACTGCTGTCGTATAAACAATAAATGGAGAACCTATGATTAGCCACATTGGTTCGGATCTGAGTTTGTTCCTCTCCAGCTCACCTTCTTTTTATGAGTCCCTGGTTCAGATCATGACTGTTTTGGTCTGAGAATTCTAATATTCTGGCCTTAGACTGTGACATTTAGAAAGAAGAGTGGGAATGACAATTACCATCAGTGCTATACTGTGTACTCTGTTTTATTCATTGCAATACTGGACATACTAGCTGGGTTATATTTAATGTTTAAAATGTGGGAAGAAAATGCTATTGTAGTTCACAAAATTGATGTTTTCCGTGCAGGAAGTGTCGAGTACCCAATCTATCCCCTATCCAGATAGAACTCAAACAACAGAAATAATCTCTTTGTTTTGTGGATAGGAATTATTAGTGCCTGCTGAATGGGAGATGTCTGACGAATGGTGGGAAACCACAGTTAAGGAGTGACAAAAACGATTTGCCTGGAAATTAGTAGAAAGGAAGTAACAAGGAAGAAGAGGGCAAGCCTGGGTTGACCACTGTACTTGCCGCCAAGGAGATCCTATACACCTACTATGGGTTGCAACCCCATAGGCAGGGAAGGTGGTGGTATAAGCCATACCACACCTCTGGTATGTCCTCTCAGACGTCATCCTGGGTAAAGCAAAAGATATCAGAAAAATAACCCAGGTACCAGTCCAAAATTGGGAAACAATGTTAAAAACTAGATGGTGGAGTAATGTATTGCAGATAGAATGGTGTGTGAAAAATGCCACTCACTTCCAAAAATTTAGAAAGGTTTATTAAAACCTTATAAAAAATACAACAGAAGAGTGAGCAAAGGATTTTTCCTACCATGTGCTCACCCACACAATGGATGTTTTGCCTTTTAACCCTTTTGCCCCTCCCAAAGTTCTGTCCATCGACTCCTTCTTCGCTGTCCAGTGGTGGAGTTTACTTCCTTAAATCTTGATTGGAGGTCAAGTGTTGCAGCAGATAGGCCTGCTAGGCCCCTCTGGAGATTAGCTGCCCAAGGGCAGAGAAAATGCATAGTCATGCTGACTAGCAAAAGAACCCCTTTTCCCGCGCCTCAGACCCTCTGTTATCTTCCTGTAAGACAATAGGTCAATTTGTACCCTGACCCACACCATTGGACCATTTCTCAAAACCCCTGTACCCTATAAAAACCCCTCAGTTTCCCTAGCTCGTTGGAAGTAAGCTGTCCCTGAACCCTTCACGGAAGATGAAATAAAGATCCTCCGGTGGAACCTCACACAGCGCTCCCCGTCTCTCTCTCCCTGCGTCTGCCCGAGGCACCCCAGCAAGCCTAAGAGCTGAAATCACTTCTAAAAGAGCTGAACACTGCTTAAGAGCTGCATATCACTACAACAGCTTGCTGGGGCTAGCCTGTGCCTGGGAGCTCTGCCAAAGGTGCTTGGGCAGGAGGGTGTGCAAATACCCTTCTCACCCCAGAACACCAAGGCAGCCGGACCAACTGAGCCTGACCGGGAGCAAAAACAATAGTCAAGATGTTGCCATATTGATAAGCCAACCCTTCCAAATATCCCAAACCCAAGCTGTCCCCTGATAACAACACAAGGTGTAAAACATAACCATAAATCTATAAAACTTTTCTTAACATATATACATGATATTTGCCTTTTAATTGTGAGAGTCAGTCATTGCATTACTCATCTATTGCAATCCCCCCTTTTCCTTTTCCACACGTTATTTGACTTGAACAATTTAACTCAATGAGTCATACCAGTATCTGTTGATGTGGGTAAGGACAGAGGGAAACAAAGGGAAAAGAAACAAAAATTTCCCTAGACACCCTTATTCGGAATGAACAAAAAGGACATTATAGAGGTCCAGTATGGCTTTTACCCTCATCTACCTTGCCTATGGAGCTGCTATTCATAGCAGGTGCATCTTAGTGGTAAGTAAAGAGGCCAACTCGGTCTTGTCCTCCAGTCCCTTTTGTATTCAAAGATAGTTGGGAAATTATAGAGGTCCAGTATGGCCTTTTGTCCCTACCTTACCATGCCTATGGGGTTGCTACCCGAAGCAGGGCTATGGAGTATTCTTGGTAGCAAACAAAGGGGCCAACCCTGTCTTGCCCTCCTTTCTTTGTCTTATTTTCTTAAAGAAGCTCTCCCATTGCCTTTTATGGTCCCTTGTGTACTTCCCCTCAACAGATGCTTGTAATTCTCACCCATTAAAACAGGAAAACAGTTCTTGGACTAGCTGGTGGAAGCTTGACTCTACTTTCTGGGCATCTTGATGTTTTTCTGGTTGTCTCTCGGTCTCTGCTTGAGAGTCAGTTTTCTTTTCCCCAGCCTGGATGTTATAGTCCATTCTTTGGGTTCTTCCACTGGGCCTTTAACTCTGTTGGCATGAGTCCATCCCCGCTCTGCAGTTCGCACGGCGGATTTTGTGGTGAGCAGTACCTGAAAGGGACCTTCCCACTGAGGAGTTAGAGGCTGATCTCTCCATGACTTAATCATCACCCAATCCCTGGGATTAATATTATGGATTCTGAAATCCAGGGTGGTAATTTGAGGAATTGCCCCTTTATGTCTTAGTCCTTCTAAGGTTTGTGCTATGGACATAACATATTTCTTGGCATTGGTTTACCCTTCCTCATAGGCGGCAACCTTCTGGGGTGAGGTCAGGAAGAGTAACCCAAACATCATTTCATAGGGTGACATCCCCAGATCTGACTGGGGTTGGGTTCTAGTTCTTAATAAGGCCAAAGGGATTCGACCCCAGCGGATCCACTGGTTATAACGAAGAGTCTGGGGGAAGAAGGAAAAAGGGTGGAATTTTTAGTGGATACAGGGGCCACATATTTAGTTTTAAATAAAGCATTAATACCTGGGGAAAATGATTATGTTGTGGTGCGGGGAGCAACTGGCCAATCTGAGAAGGCATATTAGTGTTGACTGATACATTTTCAGGGTGGCCAGAGGCATTCCCCACCAGAACTGTCAAAGCTCAGGAAGTGACCAGGGTATTATTACAAGAAATAATACCACGCTTCAGAGTTCCAGCCACAATATCCTCACACAGGGGATCACACTTCATTTCCAGAATAGTGCAACAGATTAGTAGCCACCTGGGCATAGATTGGGAATTTCATACTCCATACCGCCCCCAATCGAGAGGCCAGGTGGAGAAAATGAATCATCTGATTAAGCAACAAATTGTAAGGCTGGGGCAGGAAGTTAATCTACCCTGGCCCCAAGCTCTTCCACTGGCACTGCTGCGGATTCAAACTAAACCTAGAGCTAAAGAAAAGCTGAGTCCCTTTGAAATGCTTTATGGAAGGTCATATGGAACACAAAAGGGGACGTCCACCCACACTGGGGAAGTAACGTTGGCCACCTATATGGTGGCCTTAAGTAAACAGCTCAGAGAAATTGAAAAACATGTGTCTGGAACTCGGAGCAGGGAACTAGATGGACCAGTACATAACATACAACCTGGAGACTATGTATATATTAAGTGTCTTACAGAAAAGACTTTGGAACCACAGGGGGAAGGACCATTCCAGGTGCTTCTCACCACCTTCACTGCGATCAAGGTCAAGGAGCAGAATGCCTGGATCCACCACTCTTGAGGGAAGAAGGCCCAAGAAGCCCCTTGGAAAGTGACACCAGGAGACAAAGGACTGAAACTAAAACTTACCCAGGCAAAATGAGTGTACTGCAGCCGGGAGTAGCTTATAATTTCATTTACAGAATTATTTTGTATATAGTTAAAATTGGAGTCTCAGAATTAGAAAGTATCGCTATCCAAATGGATACTGAATGGCCTTGGTCCCAGGCTTTTAATCAGTATACTGGATCCATGGGGAAACCTTTTGAGATAAAAGATTTAAACCTATCTACTGTAGAAATCCACGGGAATCAGGTATATGAAAAGCAGGAGTGGCAGGAACAAGAGCTGTGGACACTTCAGGGGATCAGAGGAGAAGAAATTAGGGCAGGATGCCGGGTGATTAATGGAACCACTCATGAGAGACCGGATGAAGTTAGTGTCTCTGCCTCTCCTGCATACAGTCATCCGGGACGTTTGTGAAAGCCCAAGTAAATCAGACTGTTGGTGTAATTTCACATTCATTCAGCCTGAAGAAGTGATTTGCCTGTGGGCTCGTAATGAAGTCGCACTCTTATTTAAATTTAAAAAATAGATGTTATACCTTTTACAACAGCAAAACCACATGCAACTCACACCAGTACTCAAGCAACTAAGACCCAAACCACACTTGAACCCAAGGTATAAGAAATAGGCCCATACATTGTGAGAAATATGGGGCAACAACAACTGTTGTTCAATCCAGAGTGGTCTCTCAAACGCGTTGAATTGTTAATGCAAATTAACATCTCAGAAATCCAGCCAGCCTGCTCCTCTTTCCTAAGAACATCCTTTGAGGGCTGGACAATGTGGTTACAAAGACAAATACACCTCAGGAGTAAAATAAAAAGGGATTTAACTGGGATATTAGGAACAGGATTAGGGGTTCTAAATGGAATTGATTCAGAAATACTAATGAACAAGTTGGCTACCACAATAAGTAGTTTAACAAAATTGAAACAGCCTTTACAGTCATCTCTATTGGCATTAGGAACTAGCCAGTGGCAGATTTCAAAAGTACTGCCAAAGTGGGAAAAGGCCAGGGACCAGGACCACAAGTTAATAATAGAAGCGCTTAGTACAGTTCAGGATAATGTGTCTTTAGCTTTCAGCTGTATACAAGCACAGTTATGGATGCAGGCAACAGCAGCTCTGATCATACGGGAAGGGAATGAAGGTGATTTTCCATCTGAAATTCGAAAGATTGTCTGGCATACTGCGATTGATTTTGAAAAAAGTTTCAGTCTTGGTGGACTATGGTAAATTTTACCTATGATCCTACTTCTAATGTGGCCACTGCCTTTGTGCTTACCATACGCAATGCCACTGTTTATGTGATCCGCCCCATCATCGCACTAAGATAAAATAATAAAAAAACCGTGCCCTACCCTTCAGAACATAGGGTATGGGCACGAAATGTGAATGAAAAGTGGCAAAGAGTAAACTTAGAATCTTGTGTTACTAGGGAATGACTAGGATTCATTTGTGAAGGCAATAGCATTAATGCTCAAGGTGTATGTCTTGACACTGAACAAAGTATTTGCCACTTTGAGATTCATCCAGTCACTGCTCAGAAAACTGTGCTTGTATATACTAGTAAAGGTTGTGTATGCTTGAGAACTGCTTGTGATATTGTAAAAATCAATAATAGGGATTTTATTTTGTCTACTAGAAATCATTCTAATTTTTGTATTTGCAATTTTGTCAAGATTATTGGGTGCGATTTTTTGTATTTGGCTCCAGTGGCATCCTACCAGCTGATTAAAACCAATTACACAATGTATCATAAACTATCACCCACTCCTATTGGAATGGACCTCTCATTAGTAAAACAATTAACTGAACACCAAGACCTATTACAGATTTTGAAGAAAATTTAAAAGAGCGGAGAAAAAAACTCTGATTACTGTCCATCATGATACCAAATAAATAACCAGATTTCTGCAAAGAATAAAACAGAATGCAGATCATCACCGGTGGGATGTAATCTTTGGATGGTCACCAACTGCAAATGGGATTTTTAATAAGTTGTGTCACCCCATTGTAATTTTATTGATATTAGTTGGAGTAAGTTTAGGATTATCCTTCATATTGCTAATCTGGAATTGGAGAATACTGCAGCGAGTAGCTGTGTTAACCTCCTTATCAGATGTACATGGTAAAGCATTAAGAGACGCTTATTATTGTAGTGATTTGCATTAAGTAAAAGAATTTACTTATATGAAGGAAAAGGGGGGGTGAAACAGAGTAAAATTTAACAGGGTAGAAAATCCATTTGGATTTAGGTTAAATAGGCTGTGTAGTAACTTGCTAACATAGGTAAAATATGCTGTTTATTCTGTTAGCTATGCTGTGCTTGTAAAACCATCCCAGCCAAGAAGAAGGAACGTAATCTCCAAGGTGAAGAGATAAGAGGGGCCCCTTGAACTCAAAACTAAGAAGAAAAAAACCAAAACTAAGTCTACAAGAAATGAACAAAGGGATTAGAAAGTTCTCTGTACAAATGGCCAACTGCAAATTATGACACGAAATCAGCAGAATGAATATGCATGAACCTATTGTGAGATCCTATGTATATGTAAATTGGTACAGGGTAATAAAAAGTATGGAGAATCCTCAAGGGGCGCGCATACCCATTGAAGGGAAAACCCTGGTGTGCGCCCAGCACTGAAAACACATACCAAATCTTACAAATCTATTGGAATTGTAAGGTTTTTATTTTTCACCGCAACTCACAGGAAAAGCTCTCTCTTGCTTCTGGCTTTTCAACAGGTAATGGAGAGCCCGCATGGCCCGGTGCTGGCCAGGGCAGGCCCCGCTCCTCTGCGCGGCCTGTCAGGAGCAGGCTGTGGGTTCTGTGCCATGCAGCCTGGCCAGGTGGTGCAGTTCAGCTGAAATTCTACCACCGCCAAGTTCCAAACGCAGCTCAGCCGGCTTTTTGCAGTGAGAAAGCCAAGTCCCCCTTTGCCCGGGCCCTCCGCAGCATGGCTGCCAAAATTCCTGCAGCTTAAAAAAACCATCCCAGCGCAGTGGCCAGCGCAGAGAGACCACGCTGCGTACCGCAAACAACATGACCTTGTTCAGAAGCGGAGAAACAGCTGACATCAATGCCGCTGCCCTGCAGAAATCACATGACCCTCCATGGGCCCAAGTGAGATATTAACTCTTTCAGTGCACAGATGAAACTTACAGACATCAATCCTCTCTCCAGTAAGAGAAGAGGGTGAAGACACAAAAAAACAACATAGAGACACCGAAGTCAGTGAAGAAAGAGTCAAATCCTAGATGGAAGGAGAATGAGAAGATGCCTTAGTCTCGGGCTGAAATTCTCTTGTAAGGCTATAAGGCTATGGTGAAGATATAATTGATACATCAGACTCTTTTCCCTGTAATTAATGGAATGCACCGGGGGGATGTAGCCTTCTAACCACAGCCATGAGCAGAGGCACCTGTGCTAAAGCAAGCAGATGTTTAAGTAGCTGTGATCTAATGAGAAGCTTGAACAGAGAGAGGGATAAGAGAGATGGGAAACCTTGCCCCATGGATAGAAGAAAAAAAACCCTCTGTTCTCAGAGATGGATTAAGAGAACTTTTGGTTTTATGCTAGAACAGCTCATCCTTAAAATTGCACCCCAATAAGCTGAAATGACCCATGGTGGTAGTTGTGGGAAGACTGCCAAACGTGGGAGGGACTTGACGATTGAAGATTTCTGGGTGGCTGCCATTCATGAATAATAAAGTAATGAAAGAACCGTTTCTTGTCTAAAAGTCTCCATGGCATGGCAAGAGAGACTCCTGTCCCTAAGTGAACTGAAGAAAGACTATTTTAGAGGTGACAAAATGACTGAAAATACCAAGCTTTGTCTCTTTATATTGTCAGTGGGAAAGGAAAGAGGAGGTGGGGGGAGGAAAAATGTTCTGAAAGTTTATTCTGATTCTTATTATTCTTCTTTTAGTTCTGTTAATAAAGCTTTCTTTATACCCTTTTAAGTTTTGAGCCAGCTTTGCCCTCCTCCTAATCCTTATCTCACAGCAGAAAATTGGTCAATCATTTTAGTGGGTGCATTGGCATTTGGACAGCGCTCAACCCACCACATTAATTGGTGGTGTGATTTGGATTTGGCGAACCAAAACCACTACATTCATGAAGTGCATGAGGCAGATGCAGCATTCACCCGCAGCCCATGAGAAAAAGGCACTTATGCTGGAGCATGTGGATGCTAAAAAGCTGTGATAGGGTGAGAGGTTTGAACAGGGAGAGAGAGAACTTTTGTTTTCAGAGACAGAGGAAGAGGACACTTGCTTTTATACTAGAACAGCTCATCCTTAAAAACCGCACCCCATAAGCCAATGGCCCACAAAAAGCAGTTTGGGGAAAACTGCAAGCCATGGGAGGGACTTGACATTGCAAGCAGGTTCCAGGTGGACTGTTAGCTGTGAAAATTAAACACGTTGGAAAAGTTCACAAAGAACTGTTTCCTGTAGGAAAGACCCCATGGCATAAAAAGAGAGACTCCACTCCCTAAGTGAACTGAAGAAAGATTTTTAGAAGTGACAAACTGACTAAAAATCCCATGTTTTGTCTCCCTGCTGGTGGGAAGGAGAGATTGGCTGGGGTGGGGGGGGGGGGGGAAGGTGTTCCACCTGTTTTTTGTTCTCATTATCCTCTTTAATTATGTTAGTAAATTTTTCTATATACCTTCTAAAGTGTGTAGTGGTTTGGGTTCACCAATTTGAGATTTCCCCAATTTTAAAATTTCCCGGTCAACACATCAGAGTGTGGCAGGTTTCGTTGCTGACCAATCACCAATGCATTAACTTCCTGCTGTGAGATAGGATTAGGGGAAAGGCAAAGCAGGCTCAAAACTTTAAAAGGGTATAAAGAAAATTTTATTACAAGTAACTAAAAGAAAAAAAGTAGTAAGAATCAAAACAAACCCTTCAGAACACTTCTTCTCCCCCCACAACCTTTTCTTTCCCTCTGACAACGTAAAGAAAAAAACCCTAAAATTTGCAGTCAGTTTACCACCTCTAAAATAGTCTTTCTTCAGTTCACTTAGGGAGAGAAGTCCCACTTTTTAAGGTTATGGACACTTCTCCACAAGACGAAAAAAAACAGTTCTCCCAGGGCACTCCCACGACTAGCAGCCACCCGGGGGAAAATCTGCTATCGTGAAGTCCCTCCCATTTTCCACAACCCTTCCCACAGTTTGTTGATGGGCCATGTCGACTTATGGGGTATTCTTTTAAAGATGAGCTGTTCAAAGGCAAAAGTTCTCATTATCTATCTCTAAAATCATCTTAATCCCTGGGAACAGAGATATTTTTCTCCTGGGGGCACAGGACTACTCTTGTCTCTTTCTCTGTTCAAACTTCTCACGGGATTACAGCTACTTTAACATCTGCTTACTTTAACATGGAGGCCTTTGCTTGATATCAATTTGAACACTTTAATCTCCCCATAGTTTCATGTGTTACGGGGAAAAATAGTCCTATCTCCATAGCTTACAAGAGGATTTCAGCTCCAAAAACAAAACATCTCCTCACCCCTCCTGTTATAAATGAATGCTCCAATTTATTAATTAATGAAAATTTATTAAATGGTCCAAATAAAAATTTAGAGAATAGCTACAAAAAGCCACTATCCAAAAAAAAGGGTCAGTGCCGAGCCCGGGTATCGGCGCTGGGTGAGACACAGGTTTGACCGCTACAGCAGAGGGTCCCCTGTGCTTCACACCGACTGTCCTGTCCGAGCAATTTTTATACGGTTTTTCTTGCCCAAGGCAGAGTCTCTTTTCTTCCTTTTTAGATGGCACATATTCATGCGGAGTTCTTTCTCTGTGGCAAGTTGAACAAAACATGTCCAGAGAGTGATGAACACCCATGATCTGTTTCCGGAATTCGGTATTGAGATGTATCTCCCCGATGGCTCCGGCTATCTCAATCTCAGATATTTATCACGTATTCATCGTCCTGGCATTCCTCGGATCACCTTGATGGATGATCCATCTCCGGGCTGGCCATGTCCATTTGATTGTAAATTAGGTTCTTCCTCCCTTGTCCAGGTGGTTTCAACATTGTGTTGCAATCTCCATCACTGGCTTGTGCGTTTTAAAAACTTCTTATAAGAGTATATCTTAACAGTACAAAACTATAAAATATATGACAATTTTATTTGCACGAATTATCATATACACATATAACACCTCCCATCTGCAACGTGACTTCGTCTTCACTGACCTCGATGTCTTAATGTTGTTCCTTTACATGCTTGCATCTTGTTCCTCTCTCACTCGACAGCAGATTGACACACTGAAAGTGTAATGAACAAAGTTCCTGATACTCCCAGGCAGGGCCTTCCTAGTTCCCATGGCAACACTGAAACAACTACTAACTCTAGCTGAGTACTGATATTGAAATGTTAATTAGCTAATTGCTCTGTTTGTTTTCTCTAAACTACCTGGAGATAACTGGCCTCCCACACCCCCCCCCCCCCCCCCCCCCATGCTGCCATTCTGGGACTAAAATGCAAATAAAAAACCCTTGGGATCATGGGAATGTTTTTAGGGGATAAAGACACCCCTAAATAAAGAACTAAAGACAGTAGAGGGGGCTAGACAAATGCCCTAGCTGAGGAAGAGGGGAAACATATCCCCTGATCGATTTTTGCCCGTCATCATCACCTAAAAAAGACTAGACTAGACTAGGCTGTGAGAAACGGAGACGGAGAGACAGAACTTTCTGGTGCTGCCACAAGGGAAGGAGAGGGGACAGCTGTTGTTCTGGACTACAGCAACAGACTCTGCACACCTACTAGGAGGGTCAGGCAAGGGGGACTTGGCCGGAGTTTGAGTGTAAGGCTCGGCAGGATGTTTGACCTTACCTCGGCAGGGAGACCAAGCCTCCTAAGCCTAG
Organism: Anomalospiza imberbis; assembly: GCF_031753505.1. Classification (NCBI taxonomy): domain Eukaryota; kingdom Metazoa; phylum Chordata; class Aves; order Passeriformes; family Viduidae; genus Anomalospiza; species Anomalospiza imberbis. The sequence continues at coordinate 4,117,025 of NW_027099315.1, forward strand.
TAAGAAGGTTGGGCAAAAGGCCAAGTAAGAGTTTGGGCGAGACTTAGCAGGGGTCCAAGCCTAGAAAGTCCAGCAAGAAGTCCAAAATTTAGGCCGAAGAGCAAGAGAACAGAAGACAATGGATGTCCGTGTGACTAGTGATTGTCCTGGCCAAGAGATAATGTAAAGTGTCAAGAGGATAGTACCAAGAGTGGGAGTTTAGTTGAAAGAGATTAAGTTCAGTCAAGAGATTCAAAATACTAAGTTGTGGGAAGGGGCCAGATGAGCTTTAGTTGCTTGTCAGTATATTCCATTTTAGATAGAGGCGCCATTTAAGGCCTGAAAATGGGAAGAGGTTATAGTAAAGAAGCACATCCTTCCAAAGAGAAAGCAAAGAGAATTCCCCCTAACAGCCCCTTGGGGAAATTGTTAGACCAATGGGATTCTTGGGAGACCATGAATTACAGGGAGAGTGGCCATGGTATGGAACCCAAGATCAGTGGATGTGTAATCAGTTAAACCAACTCGTAAAAAAACCTGAGAGGACCTTGATATAGAACAACTATCTTATGCAGCTTGCTGGCTGGAGAACTCTATAAATAATGAGACTGTGAGAATATGCAAGTTACAAAGAAATAGAGAAGAAGACAAAGAGAATGGAGAAGAAGAGACTAGGAAAAGAAAAAAATGGGACCCCCTCAATTACCTATCCCCTTCTACTCCTGTTACCTCTCCAACAGTTTTCCCACTTAATCCTTCAGCCCCTCCTATTGAGTCCTTGATTCCTTTCCCCCATTTTCCCACCTCTATTCCATCGTCCCTTCCCCCAGTTTCTTCAACCATCTCCCCAACTCCCTCTTCCCCTTCTCCAGCTGGAGTTTCCTTGCCTCCTCCCACTTGGGAGCTGAGGCCACCCTTGCCCAGTGTTAGTTCACCACCTACCATGCCCCCTAGCCTCCAACAAGCGTCTGTCTCAACTACTATCCCCCTACCTGGTGTCTCAGAAGAAGGGCCATATTGTAACACCCGATCCAAAGCACCAAGGGTAGAAAGGCTCTTTCCCATTAGAGAAGTTCCTATGGGTGGAGCAGCAGGAGGAGTTGGGTTTGTAGATGCACCTTTGACAGCTTCCGAAGTCCGGGGATTTAAGAAAGAGCTAGGAAATTTAGTAGAAGACCCCGTTAGAATATCTAACCAGTTGGACCAATTTCTAGGGCCGAATATTTATACCTGGGGAGAGCTTAACTCTATTCTAAGCATTCTGTTCTCTCCAGAAGAGGTCCAGATGATCCGAACAGCAGGGGTGAAGATATGGGAAAGAGAAAATAGACTGGGGCCCCCAGGGGACCAAAAGATACCCTTAGTAGACCCCAACTGGAATCCCAACCAGGAAGAAGGAAGGCAAAACATGAGAGACTATAGATCCCTCATGATAAGAGGAATCAAAGAGTCTATCCCTAGGGGAAGCAACACAAAATTGGCCTTTGATGGTACTCAGGAGAAGGATGAGACCCCAGCAATTTGGCTTAACCAACTAAAACAAAATTTCTAGGTATATTCAAATATAGACCCAGATAGCCCAGAGGGTCAAGTCCTCTTGAAGGTCCAGTTTGTCACCAAATCCTGGCCCGATATTACACGGAAGCTAGAAAAGATGGAGGACTGTCAAGAAAAGAACATGAATGAGTTGCTCAAAGAAGCCCTAAGAGTGCATTTAAGGAGGGAAGAAGAAAAAGCCAAAACTAAGGCTATAATTATGGTCGCGGTTTCTCAAGAAAGTATAAGAGCAGACAGATCACCAGCACTGCCATCTAAGTCAAGTGAGAATAGACCAGGGCCATTACCTAAAAAAAAGTAGAGACCAACCAGCACCATCATATGGAGCAAATAAGAACCTAAATGAGTTCAGGAAACCTGAGGCTTCACAAAGCAACAGGAGGTGCTATTACTGTGGTGAGATAGGACACCTTAAAAGGAATTGTAAGAAGTTTCAGTTTGATGAGGCAATGCATAAAGAACAAGAAGTCTTAGAAGAGATTTCAAGGGGAGACAACTTGGGGTGTCAGGGGCTCTATAAGATAGGGGATCCAATGAACCATCAAGAAGAGCCCTTGGTAAACTTTGAGGTAGGTCCCCATTATGAAGAATTTGAGTTCTTAGTTGACACAGGGGCACATAAGTCCAGTATAAACAAGTCACCAGTAGGAGTCACCATTGGGAAGAAGGTCTGTGAGGTTTAAGGGTCAGAGGGAAGACCATTTAAAGCATCTATAGCTGAGAATATAGAAATCACGGGGAATTCAAGACAATGTTTGGCGGACTTATTCTATCAGCCAAATTTAGGAAGTAACCTCTTGGGAAGAGACTTGCAAGTTCAATTGGGGGTAGGGATCATCCCAAGAGATGGGAGGATGGTAGCACAGGTCATGAGGCTGATCCAGAGAGACATTGAGAAAATAGACCCCAGAGTATGGGCAGAAGAAAGTAAGTGTGGATACTTGAACATCACACCAATAAAAATAGAAATGCAAAGAGATACACCCCCTATCCAAGCCAAGTGATACTCAATATCCCCTGAAGGCAGGAGACAATTAGCCCCAGCGATCAAACGACCATTAGAACAAGGTATTCTAGAATCATGCATGTCCCCCCATAACACCCCTATACTAGCCATAAGAAAAGCAGAAGGAAAATACAGGCTAGTTCAAGACTTAAGGGAAGTAAACAAGAAGACTGTTATCAGACACCCTGTGGTATCCAACCCCTATACCCTTTAAGCCAAATTCCAAGGGAGCATGCCTGGTTCACAGTTATAGATTTAAAAGATGCCTTCTGGGCATGCCCGCTGGCAAAAGAATATTGTGACTGGTTTGCATTTGAGTGGGAAGATCCTGACAGAAGGAGAAAGCAACAGCTAAGGTGGACACGCCTCCTACAGGGGTTTACAGAATCCCCAAACCTCTTTGGGCAAGCACTAGAGGAACTATTAGGGCAGTTCACTCCTGAAGAAAACATTCAGATCTTACAGTACGTAGATGACTTATTAGTATCTGGGGAAGAGCGAGACTGGGTCAAAACCACCAGTGTTCGACTCCTAAATTTCCTGGGAGAAAACGGCCTAAAAGTATCCAAAGAAAAACTACAATTTGTAGAATCTGAAGTGACCTACCTAGGTCACACAATTGGAGAAAGGTATAAGAAACTAATTCCTGAGAGAATCTCAGGTATCCTGTCTATCCCAGCTCCCAAGACCAAGAGAGATGTAAGGAAGCTACTAGGCCTGTTTGGTTCTCGTAAGCTGTGGTTAGATCAATACACCAAAAGTGTGAAGTTCCTTTATGATAAATTAGTAGACTGAGCCTGTAAAGCCAACAAAAGAAAATGAGGAACAGCTATAAGGTTTGAAAGATAAACTATCCTTGGCACCTGTTCTAAGCCTGCCTGACCTTAAGAAAGAGTTTAACCTGTTCGTAAGCACAGAAGGGGGAATTGCATATGGGGTATTAACCCAAGAATGGGGAAGACATAAAAAGCCAATAGCCTACCTCTAGACCCAGTAGCCAGAGGATGGCCAACTTGCCTGCCTGGAATCGCACCAGCAGCCATCCTGATAGAAGAAGCCCAAAATTTGACCCTGCAAGGGAAAATTAAAGTCCACACCCCCCATGATCGCAAAACAGTACTAAGCCAAAAGGCTCAGCAGTGGTTGACTGACTCTAGAATATTGAGGCATGAGATCATCTTAATGAACACAGGTGACTTAGAGTTAGTCACCTCCAAATGTCTAAACCCTGCACAATTTCTTGCCGGAGAACCCCTGGCTGATCTAGAACATGATTGTGTTGAACTCATAAATCTACAGACCAAAGTGAGAGAGGATTTAGACAATGTACACCTGCCATACAGGAGATCCCTTTTTATAGATGGGTCCTCAAGAGTAGTAGGAAGGAAAAGAGCCTCAGGATATGCTGTCATAGACAGGGAAGACATGAAAGTCGCGGAAAAAGGGAAACTGCCCTCGAACTGGTCAGACCAGTGTTGTGAAGTCGATGCTTTGAAAAGAGGATTGGACCTTTTAGAGGGAGACCAAGGAACTATTTACACAGACTCACAATATGCGTTTGGGTCATCCATACCTTCAGAAAAATTTGGGTGGAGCATGGCTACCTAAAGTCCAAAAGGAAGAACCTGGTACATGAGAAACTGATAAAACTAGTATTAGAATCCTTACAAAAGCCTGCAGAGATAGCTGTGGTGCATATAAAGGGACATCAGAAAGGACACACCCGTGAAGGAAAGGGAAACCGATTAGCAGATCAGATAGCTAAAGAAGCAGCCTTAGACCAAAGAAATCCAGTAAAAGCTTTTAAAATGGAAGTAGGACCAAGTAGAGAAAGAAAAGAAGAAGAACCAAGGTTCAGTGAAAAAGAATTAAAAATAATAAAAGAACTAGAATTACATCAAGGGGAACAAGGAGAATGGTTAACTCCTGATGGGCGTTAGTTCCTAAATAAAGCCCTAGCTTGAAGAGTGCTAGTAGTGTTACATGAATTGACCCACTGGGGAATCCAAGGTTTGTGCGACCACTTTCTACGGGAAAATTTATGTCTTGGAGTATATGATCTGGCAAAGACAGTCACAAGAGGGTGTGTGATTTGCCTGAAAACTGACCAAAAGGTAATGAGAAAAACAGCACATGGGGGAGGAAAACTTGCTTTGAGACCTTTCCAAAACATACAAGTAGATTTCACTGAAATGCCCTCTGTGCAGAGGTACAGACATTTACTAGTGATCGTAAATCATCTCACTCACTGGGTGGAGGCTTTCCCAACCAGAAAAGAAACCGCACAGGAAGTTGCAAGAATAATCTTAGAAAACATCATACCTCGATATGGGCTAGCCTGTAACATTGACTCGGACCGAGGTCCACATTTTGTCACTCAAACTTTACATCAAGTAACAAAAGCCCTGGGGATAAGGTGGAGATTGCACACCCCATGGCATCCTCAAAGCTCTGGAAGAGTGGAGAGGATGAATAGAACTCTTAAAAATGTGTTAACTAAATTAATTGAAGAGACAAAGATGAATTGGCTCAGGTGTTTACCTCTCGCTCTCTTGCGCATCAGAACCAGACCTCGGTCCAACATAGGGGTCTCTTCCTATGAAATTATGTTTGGGCTCCCTTTTTTAATCACCCTTTTCAGTACAGCAGATTATCTGGAAGGGGAGGCAGCAACTCAGAAATACTTAGAGGTCATAGGAAAATCCGTAGAAGGCCTCAGAAAGAAGGGGTACCTCCCCCAAACTTCCCCTCTGGACACCAATGCCCACAAGATCAGTCCCGGGGACTGGGTGTTGACAAAATCCTGGAACACCACCACTCCATTAACCCCCAAATTCGAAGGACCTTTCTAGGCGCTACTCACCACACACACTGCGGTGCGAACCCAAGAAAAAGTCTGGACCCATGTCACCAGAGTCAAAGGACCAGTGCCACCCCCGGACGCCAGACCAGACCCAACAGTGTCACCTGCCTCCTCTTGTGCATGGACAGTAATTAAGAGACCAGAGGACTTAAAATTAACTTTAAAGAAGATTTGCTAGAGACTGATATACAGTAAGGTGTTAAAAACTATTTCTGAGTTACAGTGCCATAGTAAAGTTTTAAGTACTTTGTAATTGTTTAATGTGTCCTTTAGCCAAAGGAGTTAACTGAAGAATTTCTAATTAGAATATTAATGAGTCTTACTTAGGTTCTAAGGAGTGGGAGAATTGTCATCAGACATACGTAAAAGCATACAAATGCCAAAAGAAGTTAGCCCTCAAAAGCCAAAGACTAAGTTGATGTGGGCTTAAGCTCGAGCAGAGAAATAGAGGAGGGATTTGTAATGACCAAAATTCCCGGTGTTATATGTAACAGGTGTAATTTGCGCCATTTTCTTGCTTCATATATATATAATGTTAAATAGTTGTTACGATGTACCTCTTGGCATTAGAAGCCCCCCCCTTCTCAGGCAAAACTAAGTGTGTTTGTTGAAACCTAATTTACAAGCAAGGAGATGAGGCTCGCCAGGAGATGGGCCTTATCTGAGGCGATATGGAGACACCCAGGCGCTGATCATCATGTGAGTGAACGACCCGAGATGGACATCAGGAACATCCCCCCGGGCCGATACATGTGAATACTGTGTTCCCGTAAATTTCATCAAGAGTTTCCACTACACCAGACTTTGAATTTCTCTGCCTTGTCGCCGAGAAGGAAATCTCATCAATTTATGGGACTTAAAATGAAATAAAGGACTGAATGCCAAAATCCTGGCCTCAGGCAAAATTTTCCTTATAAAAATCGCTTGTACCAGGATGGTGGTGTGGGGGCATAGAGTGAAACCTCTGCTGAGGCTGATCTCTGTGACTTGCACCCAGCGCCGATCCCGGGCTCGGCACTGTCCTTTTCCGTGTGGCTGGCTAAGTTAGATATCTATTGCTAAAATAAATTCTTTTTATTTTTTAATTTGGCTGGATCATTTTTCATTTATAACAGCATTCATCAAATTGCTTTTGCAAGGTGTGTGCACTTGATGGAAGAATCATGCAAGGCTTTAGCCCATGCAGTCATGTCCTCAGTGAAGAACTTGACTGACAAATTTGAAATCAGGTCCAAATTGCATCCTCAAAGCTTTCAAAGCAATTGAGTGAAATTGACCCAATTCGGAAATTGACCAAATTCAAAAACACTTGCGAAATCTCTGAAATGCCATGAAATCTCTGAAATGCCATGGCCACAGCCCTTAATTCAATCTCTTGGTCCGAGGCTGTCGTGGCTTTCCAGTAGTTTGAGCCGTCAGTAAAACACAGCTCTTTCCGCCTTTTTTTTTTTTTTCCCAAAAGAGCCAGTAGCACCTGCGGGCTCTAGGACCCTGCGGTGCTCGGCGAGGCGGAGGACCCGGTCCAGGGGGCCGGGCCAAACGTCCCAAACCTGGCCGGGGGGGGGGCGGAGAGCCCAGGCCCTCTGCCGAACCAAGATCCACGCGGCTCGGTCCCTCCCCACAGCTTCTCATAGGTATCACTTGGGGCCCCTGAATCTGGGGTCCCTGGGACACTCCATGGCCACCCGCAGATGGGCGACCCATTCCAACCTTATATTTCGGTGCACCCCCCCACCAGGCTGCGAGAACCCCGGCAATTCCTCCAGCTTTTCGCCCTCCCCCAACCCACCCGGCCATGGATCAAGCCGCAGCTTCTCCGGACCCCGCTCCTCCCGCTCTGTGAACAGGAACAGGACGCGCGGGGCGCGGGCAGGGGATGTTTTACCGGGAATATAAAATTCCACCCTGATTTTGGGGATCTTGACACCACTCATGCCTGCCCAGTACAAGGGGCTGCTCTTCACTCCCAGTGTGTTTGCCCTGCCGCGGGATACAATGGACTGAACGCGGCCCCACCCCCATCCCCAGCCTCCAGAGCAGCAGCAGGGACGCTGCTGCGGACCAAGCCGGTGCTCCCTCCCGCTGTTTCTGCCTCTGCCTCAGTGGGACAGAGCTCGGGGCAGTCTGGGAGAAGCGGAGGGAGTGGTGGGCTGAATGCAGGCTCTGAAACAAACAGGCTGGATGTGTTCTCCAGCACAGGGCTGCCTGCCGTTGTCGGCGGCGGACCACAGAGCGCAGTCACTGCTGATGAGTTGGCTTCAGGCAGCGCGGCGGCGGGAGCCGCGGCGTCCTGCGGGCGCTCCCCGCCCGCAGCAAGCGGTGCAGGGGGTGCAGTCTCCCCCACGCCGTGGCACGCCGCCAGCCCAAGCGGAGCGGGCGGCGCGGTTTCGGCGGCGTCTCTCGGCGCTGGCGGTCGCGGCGGCGGCTGCGGTAACTCTGCCAGTCCCGGGGTCGCGGGCGGCGGTCAGCTCGGCGCCGGCGGCGATGTCGGTCCCGGGGTGGGAGGCCGCGGCGGCGGGCTCGCTTCGGGCGGAGCGGAGGGTGGAGCGAAAGGCAAGGCTGCTGCTGCCGCTGGGACGGCGGGCGGAGCGGCGAGGGGAGCGCCGAACCCCACCGCCGGCAGGGGTGGCGCCATGGCAGGTGGGGCGGGGAGGGCAGCCACCGCCCCTGGCGCGGGAGCCAGTCCCACAGAGGACAGGGCGGAGAACGACATGGAGGTCCTGCCCAAGACGTGTTGCTGCACCGCAGGCACTGGTATCGCAAAGGATATCAAATCAGCCGGTACGCACGACGCGCAGAGGGGCGGACCGGGAGGCAAAGCCAGCCCCGCCGGCAAAGCCGGAGCCCCTGCGTGCGGCGGGGGGCGTGCCAGGGGATGGAGCAGAGGCTCCATTGTCGGTCCTATCAGGACAAAAGGGCGGGACCCGTATATCTGCGCAGGCTCCATTAGCGAAGGAGTCAGGGGGGCTCCAGCCCCCACTGCATCACGGACTGCGGGCGGGGCCGGCCCCCCCGCGAATGTTGTCCGGAAAGGGGGGTGCTGCGGAGCCGTGGGCGGTGGCGGCGGCCGCCGGCCCGGGGCCGCCCCGTGCAGTCCTTGCAACGTCGGCCGCGGCGCGACCTGCAGCGCGGTCTGTGTCCGGAATACCAAAATGTCCCGGTTGGAACCGCTGCCTCTCAGGGACTCGCCTCGCAGGGCTATGTAGATATGTCCCCAGACTGTGAACAGTGCGGACGCTGTATCGTCCCCCTTGCTCATCTGCTTCATGAGGCAGCGTCCCAAATCACGCCCAACTCTACAATCAAAGGCGCGTCCAGGGTCCGCAGGAAATCCACGGTCCTGAGCCCAACCCAGGAGTCTGACGAGCTCATCATCGGAAACCTGGGCCCCCAGTTGAGGGCCCCAGATTTGCCAAGCGGTCAAGACCAACTGTTCAACCGTAGATGGCTGGTTCCCCATTGTTAGGAAGCCCTCCCTTAGCAGACGTCCACTTCAAGAGACAGTCCACTACTTCAGGGAAAACCGTCCCGCTCAGTTCTCGGCTTCTAAGAGCCGACCCGCGGTCCAGACAGGACCAAGCCTTCTCCAGAAGGCATGCGGTTTCAGCGTTACCTCTTCAAGAGGGCAAAGGTGTCCGGCCCGAGTGTCCAGGCTACTGGCGAGAAGCCGCGGCCGCAGAGCGACCCCTGCAAGACGCCGGGGCTTGGGTCTTCAGCCTAGGCTGAACTAACAGTCAGCCAGTCCACCAGATGTCGCTGTTGGGCAGGACGGGAACAGACGGACTCCAAGACAGAAGGCAAAGAAACGAACTGATTTATTGCAAATGCACCGCTCTATTTATAGGGAACATCATGCAGACTAATTTCATTGGTCTTAGAGTAAAAACATCTCACACCATTGGTGTTCAGTGAATGACGCACGGTGGCAGAACATATCTATAAACAATGTGAACAACAAGAGAGATTAGAGAATTATTTACATTCTTTCCCAACTATCTCCCAGGCTCCTGCCTGGTTAGAAAAACCCTCTCTTTTTCTCTCTGACTGGACTGAGAATATCCATACATCCCCTGATCGACTTTTGCCCTGTCACCATCACCTACAAAAGACTAGACTAGAGTAGGCTGTGGGAAGCAAAAACGAAGAGATGGAATTTCCTGGTGTTGCCACAAGGGAAGGAGAGGGGACAGCTGTTGTTCTGGACTTCAGCAACAGACACTGCACGCCTCCTCACCCTTCGGCTACCAGTGTGCCACAAGGAAAGGAGAGGAGACAGCTGCTGCTCTGGACTTCAGCAACAGATTCTGTATGCCTCCTTCCCTTTCGGCTACCTGGGAAAGCTACAACAGCGGGGGTGAGCTCTGTGTGGGGTCCGCTGCCCATCTGATCTTTTTAATAAAGAGCTGAACATTAATAAAGGCATTAGCCCTGTTCATTTCAATGTGGATGAGGACAGTGGAAGAGGGTTTTAAGTAATATGATTGGTAGAGTTTGTGAACAGAGGTCCAGTATGGCTTTTACCCCCACCTACCATGCCTACAGGTTTGCTGCCTGCAGCAGGGTTATTATAATCTTCTCGGTGGCGAGTACAGGGGCCAACCCGGTCTTGCTCTCTGGTTCTCACTATACTTCAGTTTTAAGCGAATTGTTTTAACGTTTTTCACTGTTCCTCCCCTTAACAGATTTTTCATAGTACAATTATATTAATGACTAATACAATTTAAATTCTCTATTCAAAAATGTTGCTTAAACAGTTATCTAAAGCACTTAGTATAGTCATGAAGTTTTCACTTGTCTTCCACAAAGTACAGTTACAGGGGAGTAGTGTTAGTCTATCAATATATGAGAATGAGTTTACACATTTATACATTTTAACAAGTCTACAACAAATTAAGGCCTGAGGTAAGAATATAAATAACAGTAGTTTGAATGGGTTGGTTTGTATCTCTGTTATAAACTAAGTTGAACTCTACATATTGTATACAGGGAGTTAGGGGCTCCTCTGGTCAGTAGAGCTCACTAGTGATACATACACATTGACACACATAAACACACATTTGTTTTTCTCAGGTGATACAGTAGCCAGATACACAGAGCTGTGCATCCAGAGCTGTGTTTCTGGGTGTGCTCTGCCCATGTCTGCACGTAAGGGTATGTGTAGAACTAGTACACACAAACAGGTACTTGTTTATTGGTATAGAACTTTAGAGTATAGAGGTGCTTGTTAGCAGCACACACTTGCATACTTCCATGGAGCTGTGCACACTCTACTTGCATACGCTAGCACACGTGTGCCACAGAGACACTTGCTTATGTACAGTCTCTACCAATGTACACGTGCTCACGAACATGAGACTTGCTTGTATGTAGAGCTAGTGTACATTAACACAAGTGTATAAATCTGTGCATGCTAATATGTGTAATGTCATCAACACAAATATTTTACACAGGGCTATGCTCACACTTGTAAAGCCTGTATACACTCACAAACACAGGGCTGTACACCAACTTAGTCATAATTGAGAGGGGGTAATTTAACACAAATGTATATAATAATGCACACAACATGTGTACACCTTGGTACATATGTACCCATAGATATGCACTGGTACATACATGTAAAGCACAGAGCTCTTCTGCAAAGAGAGTAGTAAGACATTTGTATTGTTTGTTACTACCATGCCATTTCTAGGTAGTATTTTACTCTCTGTGCCTTTGGCATGAGATACAAACTAGAGCTAGAGAGAAAGGTACTGAAAAGAGAGAGAACAAGGCATACCACTGGCTGTCACCTGTTCTCAGAATGATGAAAATATTGAGACACTTTCCAGTAGGTGAGACTGAAGGCTTTGAAATGAAGAGGTGCTACATTTTCAAATTCTCTCAGTGTTCCCATGGCATACATTAATATGTCTCATCCTGTACTTCTATTATGTACTGCCAGTCCTTTGGCAGACTGACAATGACTTGTTACTACCCTAGAGTTGGTAACTGATTTCTTGAAATTTATAATAAGAGTTTGGAATCTCTCTGACCATTCTGAGTCAATATCCAAATTGAGGTTTTGATTGATTGGAGTTCATAAAACTCTCAAGCTGTGTTTGTTCTCTTTCCTGCAAGGGCCCTGCAGGAGGGCACAAACACTGCCTTTTTCTTTTTCTTTTTCTTTTTCTTTTTCTTTTTTTTTTCTTTTTTGTAAACAAAATGGAGGAAATATGGATATTCTCAGTTCAGTCAGAGAGAAAAAGAGAGGGTTTTTCAAACCAGGTGAGAGCCTGGGAGACAGTTGGGAAAGAATGTAAATAATTCTCTAATCTCTCTTGCCATTCACATTGTTTATAGATATGTTCTGCCACCGTGCGTCATTTACTGAACACCAATGGTGTGAGATGTTTTTACTCTAAGACCAATGAAATTAGTCTGCATGATGTTCCCTATAAATAGAGCGGTGCATTTGCAATAAATCAGTTCATTTCTTTGCCTTTTGACTTGGCGTCATTCTGTTCCCGTCTTGCTCAATGGCGACAAACACTGTTGTCCTAACTTGAGACCTTTAATTAAAACAGAATATGACTATATTAATGATGAAGATTTTGACCCACACGTAACTGTGGATGTTCTCAGTTCAGTCATAGAGAACAGGAGAAAATTCTCTGCCAGGCTAACCTGGGAAAAAGTCTGGGAGGAATGTAAACCATCTGTTATCTTGTTTTCTGTTCATATTGTATATAGATATGTTCTGCCACACTGACCTAAGTCCGGTGTACCAATCAGGTGAAATGTTTTTAATTTAAGACCAATGAAATTAGTCTTCACGATGTTCTCTATAAAAGAGATGTATTTTGAATAAACGTTCATTCTTTGCCTTCTGAACTTGGAGTGGTTTCATTCCCGTCCTTGCCTCAACAGCGACACCTGGTGAACCCCCATTGGTACTGCAGCCTAGGCTGAAGAGACGGGACGACTCCGCGGCCGAGGCTGAGCGCCAGCAACCTGGAGGCTCTGGTGGGACACCTTTGCCCTCTTGAGTAAGGTAACGCTGAAACCCCGTGTCTTCCGGAGAAGACTTGGTCCTGTTTGGACCGCGGGTCGGCTCTTAGAAACCGAGAACTGAGCAGGACACTTTTCCCTGAAATAGCGGACTGTCTATCTCTTGAGGTGGACATCTGCTGAGGGCGGGTTTCCTTGAAAATGGGGAACCAACTTTCTACGGCTGAACAGCTGGTTCTGGACTCCTGGCAGGGTTATATCCCTCAGCTGGGGGTCCCAGTGTCCGATGACGAGCTCATTGGACTCCTGGATTGGGCTTGGGACCGTGGATTTTCTGTGGATCTCAGATGCTGTAGTAGATAGGGACAGGCAGACGGAAGATTTCGGGATGTAACGGAAAGCAGCAGGACCCTTCCCCCCTCATCCAAGAGCCTTCCCCTTTCATCCTAAGATATGTTATCACCCCTGAAGGTATGCAACCCCTCCTAACTCCAGTAGTTTTCCACTCCTTACTAACCCTAGTTAGTCTCACCATCCCCCTCTGACGTAGTGAAGCCCCCTTGACTATATAACTCCACGAGATAAGGTAATAAACGCCATTTTGACCATCCACCACATTGGTGTCTGTGCATGTCTATGGCCCGAGTGACCCGGGCGAGGCTGGGTTGCCGTGCTGTCCCTTGAAACCAGGTCGCCTGTCTTCTTAGCAGAAGGCAACAGATGCGCCCTGGATCAGAGAGTTTGGCGCAACTTGGATCGCTGCCTCATGATGCAGTTAAACAAGGGGGACGCAATAGCGTCCTCACTGTTCACAGTCTGGGGGCGCATCTACACGGCCCTACAGGGCGAGATCCCGAGAGGCAGTGATTCCGACTGGGAGCTATCAGGAAGTGAAGATGCCGTCTTGGTATGCAGCGGCATGTCAAGATTCAGCGGGCAACAGGTGGGCAGGGTGGTGCCCAGTCCCGCCCCGGCGCAGCGCGGAGCTGTGAGAGACACCAGGACGCCCCGCGGACTTTATATATCGCTGGGAATTTATGTTAACCCCAAGTATCCCCATCCCCGTGACTACGTTCAGCTGAAATATCCTTTGCCGACTGATCGGCTGCTGGCCGCACAACAGCCTGCGCCACGATGAGTTGGGCAGACGCACCCCGCCTTGAGTGCGGTGCCGGTGATGTCATCCGCCTTTCAGGCGGCAGCGGGGGTGCCTTTGTCTCAACTATCAGTTTTGGCACACACGACATTGCAGGGGTTGCACGGGGCGACCTCGGCCCGGCAGGAGCCGCCACAGCCTGCGGCTCCACAGCCTGGGTGGCCGTCGGGGCTTTTTCTGTGTTTGCCGCCGCGGACTGAAGACCGCCCATTTGTTGAACAGGCGGCTTCACTGCTTCAGCCGCTGCTGGCCCTCCTCTCCAGATTGCACCTGGGGGGAGGGCCAGCGCTGCCCGCGGCACATGATGCAGTGGGGGCTGCTGCCTCCTTGGCTCCTTCGCTATCGACTATGAAGCCTGCACAGATGTACAGGTCCCGCCCCCCTCTACTGCCGGGACCAGCAATGGAGCCTTTGATCCATCCCCCGGCACACCCCCCGCCGCCCGCAGGGGCTCCGGCTTTGCCGACGGGACAGGCGCAACTGCCTCCTGTTCCGCTTCCCTGCACGCCGTGCAGACCGGCTGACTTGATATACTTTAAGGTGCCAGCGCCTGCTGTGCTGGCTTCTACTGCGCACCAGCACGTCTTGGGTGGGACCTCCATGTCGTTCTCCGCCCTGCCCTCTGTGGGACTGGCTCCCGCGCCAGGGGCGGTGTCTGCCTTTCCCATCCCGCCTGCCATGGCACCACCCCTGCCGTCAGCGGGGTTCAGCGCCCCGCCCGCCGCTCCACCAGCAGCATGTCTGCCTCTCGCTCCGCCCACTGCGGCTTCGGTGCCCGTCTTGCTTGCTGCGTTCCAGCAGCCCACACCGTTTGTGCCTCTGATGACTGCAGCTTCGGCACTCGCTCCACCCGCTGTGTCGCAGGCTGCGGCTGATCCCTTCGTGCTGCCGCCTGTGATGGGAGGATCCATCGAGCTGCTGGTCACGGCTCCGGTCCCCGCCCCATCACCGGCGACTGCCCCCCCCCCCATTCCGGGGGCTGTGGCCTCGGAGGTTGTGCCTGGTTCTTCTGTTTCACGGTCAATCGCCACTTCTTCTGCCTCGGTGACTCTCACCAGCCTGCCCTCCCGTGCGGATCGCAGACTGTCCCGCTGACCCCTATCCCAGGAGGCAGGCAGTAACAGCGATGATAAGCGATGCTCAATTCTGCAACGAGGGCATGACCGAATGTCGGAACGCCAGCACCGACAGGGGCGACTGGCATCTCAGAGGGATCTCTGGACGCTGCCTCCCTGTCGGGTGTCTGTGCGGCCGATAAATCCCCGCTGCTTTTGGGAAGCGGTCACAGAATGGGCTTTGGAAGCTTGTGTCTGGGATTTGATAGAGCGGGTGGGCAAGCCTGGTGGTGTGGTCTTGAACCCAGGTCTTGATCCAGGAAAAGGAGACCGTAGTTAGTGGTCAGCTGGTCCCTCTGGCCTCTCTGGAAGTGGCACAGGGGGATCGGGGTGACGATGCTTTACCACAATGTAAGCTTCAGGCCTTTCCCGTGCACAAAGCAGTCCTGAATTTGGGGCAACAGGACAGGCACGATGCTATGGCCTGGTGGGTTGGGCAGGATTTGCAAGATAAGGTAGTGAAATATGGGCTGGGCTCTGCTCCACTGATGCAGGTCCTCAGAGTGGTAAACACTGACCTGCTTGCTCCCTATGATATCAAACATCTGGCCTCTGTGTTGTTCCAACCTGTGCAGTTTGACGTTTTTATGAAGAATTGGAGGAGGCTGGCCGAAAGGGTTGCAGCTGAAAACGCGCATTTCCCTCAGACGGATCCTAGATCCTATGTGGGGGTGGATGTACTCATGGGACAAAATGCCTTTTCTAATCCTGATCTTCAGGCTACCTGGGACCCTCTCATACTTGAGCAGGGCCAGAAGGTAGGCTTTGCAGCATTGCTGAAAACTATGGAGACAGCCGCTCTCAGGCCATGATATGTGAAGATAACTCAGGGAGCCAAAGAATTGTTTTTGCCATTTGTTGAAAGGCTTGCGTTCACTTTGGAGAAGCAGATTGAGGATGACAATTTGAGGCAGGTTTTATGCAAAACTTTAGCAAGGGAAAACGCAAATGATGACTGCAGAAAAATCATAAATGCCCTGCCAGGTGACCTATCGTTGACAGACATGGTTGAAGCTTGTTGCAGGGTTGGTATGGTGGACCATAAAATGTCTGTTCTGGCAACAACCTTGCAGGCAGGCCTGCCATCCTCAGGGACTGGTTGGCACAAGAAGGGGGAAAAGAAAGGCAAGCAGGTACAGGGGATGAAAATAAGAAAAGGGGCAGACTAATTTCTTATGCTCCAGGTGTAGAAAGCCAGGTCATTTTGCAAACAAATGAAAGTCTACTTACCATGCCAACGGCAAACGTTTGACAGGTATGGGAAACGGGGGAAAGAGCGCACGGGGGAACTGCTCACCAACACAAGCGATTCCCCAGGGCATGGCACCAGCACAGGGTGTCTCGGCCAGCTGAGTGCAAGCACCCGCGGCTCTGCTGGGGAGTGTTGTATTGTGTTTTTATATCTTTGTAACAGTTCTGTAATGGTTTGCTCCTTCACCCCCCCATTTTCTCCCAATGGTTCCACCCTGAGCTCTCCCGCCCCTCCTCCAATGCCACCCCTCTCTGGTGCCTTGTCCATCACACAGCTCCTAATCGCACCCTCCCAAAATCTTCCACCTTGGGCATCGAGTGAGTGGACGAAGGCCAGGGGTCCCTTCCTTAACCTTCCTCCATTGGCTTGTGTTTCTGTCTGTCCTTCTGCCTTCCACTCCCCCGAATTCCCCCATTGGGTGGTGGGCATACTTCCCCCTTGTCTCCGCCCCGGTACTTAAGGTGATTACGAAAGCCATGTGACCACTTTCGGCCGCAGGGACATGGAATTCAGAGCTCTCCGGAGCTTGCAATAAACCTGAGACTTTTTCCCCGTCCGTGAGTCGACTCCCTCATTACCTTCTCAGACGCTGCCTCTCCTCCATACAAGGCAGATGACGAAGCGCTCTGTCTTAGCCACTCCCCGAATCTGCTGCGAGAAACAGGGGAGTGTCCCCCGCTGCTGACTGTGCCTCTGCTGGGCAGGCGAAGCCAGGGGGCTTCAGAGTGAGCACAGCGGCAGGGGAGTATGTACACACCGCAGCAGCAGTCATCTTAGATTCTAGTAAGGTGCATAAGGTTCCTCTGAATGCATTCAGGCCTTTAGGCCATGGGTTGAGTGCGTTGCTGGTAGGAAGATCTAGTACTACCCTTCTGGGAATGTTTGTGCTCCCGGGTGTCATTGACTCTGATTTTACGGGCCAAATTTGTGCCATGGTTTCCACACCCTCCTCCCCGTCGTTATTCCGGCAGGGACCCGCATTGCTCAACTTGTGCCTTTCCAGTCATGTGTTCCCAGGACAGATCAACGGACATGTGGAGATGGTGGTTTCGGATCCACGGGACTGCCACAAGTCTCCTGGTGAGCGGTCATTTCTGCCGACCATCTGCAAATGATATGCTCTGTGATTTTGCCAGGTGCCAGCCCATCTCGGATTCAGCTGCAAGGCTTGATTGACACCGGAGCCAACGTGACAGTCGACTCCTCCTCTGCGTGGCCTCCTAAGCGGCCTCTGGACGCTATAGGAGTGGCCATTGAAGGATTGGGGAGTGTAGCACAGACCTTTATAAGCCAGCAGGCTGTGTTGATCAAAAACACAGAAGGGCAGACAGCTAAGGTTCGGCCCTATGTTACTGCAGCTCCAATCACTCTCTGGGGACGGGATGTGTTGGCGGCCTGGGGGGTACGGATTGGAACGGATTTTTGATAGGGGTCACTGCGCTGAAGGGCGCAGAATAGCCTATGCTGCCTTTACGGTGGCTAGTGACCGGACCTGTCTGGGAGAACCAGTGGCCCCTACCAAGTGAGTTGGACTGCAAGTGGGTCCGGAAAAGGTTTAAAGCCATCCTCCTTGGAAATATTTGGGGGTCAAGATTCTTGATCGAACTATTCAGCATCAAGAGGTGCAATTCACAAAGTGTATTGCGACCCTGAATGATGCCCAGAAATTGCTTGGGGTTGTCAATAGGTTACGTCCTTATCTGGGACTGACCACAGCGCGGATGTCCCCGCTGTTCAACCTTTTAAAGGGGGACCCGGATCTGAATTCACCTCAGAAATTGACTCCTGAAGTGCGACAAGTGCTGGGGGAGGTCCAACAGGCTCTTTCTGCTTGTCAGGTTTATCAAGTAGATTCTTCCATTGATATCACTGTCTTTATTACCTATCCAGACAACCATCCCACAGGCGTCATTGGCCAATGGAATGACAAATGGCCTGATCCTTTGCACATTTTGGAGTGGGTCTTTTTGCCCCATCAACCCAAGAAGACAGCATCCTTGCTGCTTGATTTGTTTGCCCAGTTGATAATCAAATGCCATAATCAGTGTTTGCAGTTGATGGCAGATGATCCCGCAAGGATTGCTCCTCTGGTGGAGCGGGACACTTTTGAATGGTGCTTCATTTACAGCATTCCTTTGCAAAGTGCACTGCAAAACTTTTTAGGTCAAATTGTTTATCATCTGCCTGGTCACAAATTGCTGCAACTGGTAAAAACAACCAGTCTGTCCTTACGACCGAAAAACATTCGAGTGCCAGTGCAGGGACCCACCGTCTTCACCGATGGTTCAGGAAAAACAGGAAAGGCCACTGTGACCTGGAAGGATGAGTCTGGATGGCAAGTGTTAGAAGGCCACGTGTCCTGCTCAGCCCAATTGGTTGAGCTGAAGGCTGTTGCTATGGCATTTCAGAGATTTTCTCAGGTGCCTTTGAATTTGGTCACTGACTCTGCTTATGTCGCAGACATAACCAAGTGGTTGGATTGCTCACTGCTGAAAGAGGTCAAAAATGCAGCTTTGTTTCAATTGCTGAGAGCCTTGTGGTGTGCAATTCAAGCCCGGGTTCATCCATACTACATCCTGCATATTTGGAGTCACACCACTTTACCAGGTTTTATAACAGAAGGTAACGCCAGGGCTGACAGTTTGGCAAACTTGCGTGGGTGCTGCCTCAGCCTGACAGGACTGTGCAAGCCAAAGTGTCGTATGACTTTTTTCACCAAAGTGCACATACTTTGCAGAAGCAATTTGATTTGACGTCCACCGAAGCTCGTGACATTGTTAGCTCTTGCGCTGACTGTCATGGATTTGCTGTGCCTTTACCGCCGGGGGTGAACCCCAGAGGACCAAATGCCTTGCAGCTTTGACAAACAGATGCTACTCACATTGCCGAGTTTGGTCAACTCAAGTATGTGCATGTGTCTATTGACACCTTCTCCTCCGCCAAGTGGGCATCTGCTCACACAGGGGAGAAGGGTCGTGACGTGATTGCCCATTGGAGGATGGCTTTTGCAGTTTTGGGAATACCTTCGAGTGTGAAAACTGACAATGACCCTGCCTATGTCTCACAGAAGACGCGCCAGTTTTTACACTTGTGGGGAGTCTCACACAAATTTGGTATTCTGCATTCATCAACAGGTCAAGCCATTGTTGAACATGCTCATGGCACTTTAAAGCGTGTTCTGGAAAAACAAAAAGGGGGAATGCTGGGAGAGACCCCACACAGTCTGTTGGAGAAAGTTTTATGTACAATTAACAATCTGACAGTGCCACAAAACTCAGAGATTCCTGTCGTTTTGAATCATTTTCTTTCGTTGCACCCAGCAGAGGAGACGCACCTGCCTCGAGCGAAGGTCTGGGTACGGGACCTTGCCACCAATAAGTGGGAGGGCCCGTGCAACCTCATCACTGGGGACCACGGGTATGCATGTGTCTCTACAGGTACCGGGGTACGATGGACATCTGCGAGGTGTGTTCGCCCTGACTTGCGAAATCAGAAACAGAATGTGGCCAGCAGGCAATCTTCAAACGGTGACTATGGTGCCGACCATCCATCACAGTCTTCAGACAATGACCAAGACACTGACCATCAGCCAGCTGGCCCCTCTATGAGTGGGGAATGAACATTTATTCTTTTGTTTCTGGAAAGAGATTGTTGATGAGTTAGACTGCCTGTGTTACGAGCAGACTAACAATGTTTTGGGGCTGGTGACAGATTTCTTAGAATTAATAGTCAAGTTTATAAAGAGAATTTATAGTATAAGTTGAAATCTCTTCGACCGTTCTGAGCCAATGTCCGATGGAGGTTTTGATTAACAGCTGATAAACCTCGGAGTGGTGTTTGTCCTCTTTCCTGCAAGGGGCCCTGCAGGAGGGCGGCAAACACCGCCTCCTTTTTTAAACAAAAAGGGGGAACTGTGGATATTCTCAGTTCAGTTAGAGAGAAAAGGAGAAAGATGTCTGCCAGGCTAACCTGGGAAAAAGTCTGGGAGGAATGTAAACCATCTGTTATCTTGTTTTCTGTTCATATTGTATATAGATATGTTCTGCCACACTGACCTAAGTCCGGTGTACCAATCAGGTGAAATGTTTTTAATTTAAGACCAATGAAATTAGTCTTCACGATGTTCTCTATAAAAGAGAGATGTATTTTGAATAAACGTTCATTCTTTGCCTTCTGAACTTGGAGTAGTTTCATTCCCATCCCTGCTTCAACAGCGACACATAACCACTAAAGAAATCCTGTACTCTGCTACTGAATTAGCTAAATTGAAAAAGGAGTACGGGTGTCTCCCTCACGAAACTGAAACAGAATACATATTCCGAGTGTTTCTTACTGGGGGAGATCAAATTCATTTGTCAGAACAAGAAGCCAGAGGGTACTGGGGACATAGGGTGTTCTTTAACCACGGGGGACAGACGTAGCCCATGGTCCCTAACTCAGCGCACAGCTTATTGGGCAGGGGGGCTTAGCCCCTTGAAAAGGGGACACCCTTCAGCCCTGCTAAGTACCCCCAACCAACTCCTAGGAAACATTCACAAAGCTGCCTGCTTGCAAATGATACGAGAGAAAATTGGCTACAGGCTATGAGTCACCAATGCAATTACCAGTAAAGCCTGAAATTATGACTCCTTTAATTCGGGGTCTCCCAGAATCACTCAAACTTACAATGATTCTCCTTAAAAAAACCATAGCAGCAATTTCTCCTGTAGAAAGACTGGATAGATTTCTTAATAACCCAAATGACCCCTCTGTTTCCACTGATCCTGGGTTCACTCCCTATGCTACCCCTTCCAAGCCACCACGTGCACTATCGCATTACTCCACTCCTACCAGTAAAAAAACCATTAAATTTGGACATGGAGTGAAGTGGCAGAGGAGCTGATTAATTGCAGGAGAAAATATGGACCTGTAAAGCTCCCAGAAGAAAAATCAGAAAAATCAGAAAATTCAAAGGGTGTTAGATACATTGCTTCTCCTAATGTAAAACCAGAAAAGGATAAGCAAATCTCCAACTGCAAGTTTTGGTGGTCATTGGGGATAAAAAAGGGTGTCCCAAAAGATGTTATGGATGGCTTACCACTTGAAAAACTGAGCAAAATAGTTTCTAATTGGCACTGTCCCAGATCCATTGTACCAAAATCCCCCACTGTACAACCCAGCGCACCCCTTCTTCCACAAATTCTGGGAGTGAGACACAGCAATCACCTCTATAGGTAATTGGCAGTGAACCAAAGCCATCCCATGTACAGGGTCTGGGCATGGAGCCTAATAAACAATCCCTTTCACAAATTTCAGGAATTCAGCCAAAACAGCTTCAGCATCAGGGAAAGTGGAAACTCCATCTCTCAAGGGTGAGTGGAGAGATGGGGACTGGTTATTTTTAAGACTGCTCACTAGAAATCACAAATTGGGACATATTAATTACAGCAATAGTTGGTCCTAAAAGGGCGCTTATTACTTTTGTAGTTGATACCGGAGCCCAGATTTCGGCATTAACAAATATAGCTGCCCAGAAATGTGGAATTTTCCCAATTAGAAAACAATGTTATGTTTTGAATGCTTTAGGAAATACAGAAACTATGAATGTGGCTTTAGTAAAACTCATACTCCCTGGAGAGGAAAATCAGTTAGTTGTCAAAATGGTAATTGGGGACATTCCAAACAATTTACTAGGGATGGATGTTCTTGCTGGGAGGCAGTGGGAAGATTCTGAGGGATTTTTGTGGTCTTTAGGTATACCACACTTGTCACGATCTGCTCGCGGGGGGTGTTGTGACGGTTCATTAACCGATCCCAAAAGTGCAAAAAGACAAATGGCAGGGGACTATCAGTTTAATCCCAGCAAATGCACCTTTATTTAGGTACCAACAGCAAATGCAATAGAGGGGACAGAAAAGGGAAATAAAGAATAGAGAGAAAAGAGGGGAAGGGGAATATAGCTACCACCATCCGAGATGAGGTCCTCAATGGTCCAGCCACATAGATTCACTGTCGTCTGTGGGGGTTAACTGAAGTCTTCCCAAAAAGTTACAGTTTATATAGTCTTTAGCCAAAGTGAGTGGCATCTGGCCAGAAGGTGGGGAGAATTGATTGGCCATTGTGAAGAGCCCCTTGCTCTGTGAAGCAGGTGCAGGCATGCAGGGACAAGCCACCGCTTGTCACAACCTGTTTGAATGCAACGTTCTGTAGAAGCACAGCGAGTGCACCTGCTAACAGTCACTTGGCAAGCGTCCGCGTCCACCTCGGCCAGGCCAGAACTCCTGTCAGGGGTCTTCAGGGTCCTTGCGACGTTCGTGAGGCAAATGAAGGAAACTTCGGACCGTCTCTCACAAACACCTTAACATTAGACTGCTCCAAGCTGCACCCTCCCTACCATTCAGCAAAACTACTAATGTAAAACAATACTCTCTTCCTTCTGGTGCCAGAGAGGGTATCGAACCGGTTGTACAGGATTTGCGAGATCAAGGAGTAATAGTCAATACCCATTCTGCTTTCAATTCACCTGTATGGCCCGTCCGGAAACCCAACAGGAAGTGGATGCTGACAGTTGATTTCCGCAGGCTTAATGCCAACACAGACCCTCTGACAGCAGTGGTACCAAATCTAGCTGAATTAATAACATCAAGAAAAGGCTCGCACAATCATGGCAACTATAGATGTCAAAGACAAGTTTTTTATAATAGCTATACAGACAGAATACATGGACCGCTTTGCTTTCACATGGGAAGGTCAGCTATACACCTTCACCAGACTTTCCCAAGGGTACAAACATTCCCCCACTTTAGCCCACCACGCTTTAGCCAAAGAATTAGAAAAAATACCCAAACCTGACAATGTAGTTGTTTATCAATACATTGATGATATTCTTGTAGGGGGGGGGATGAAATAGAGGTAGTGGGGCATACCCAGCAAAAGATAATCTCTGATTTAAAAGGCCTTGTTTTAAAAATTCCCTCTGAGATAAATTAAAAAACCATCTCAGGAAGTGAAGTTTTTGGGAATTTGGTGGAAAGGAGGCATGACATTTATTCCACCTGATACTTTAACCTCTTTAGATCAGATTAAAATGCCTGAATCCAGGAAAGATCTTCAACTGGCTTTAGGATTACTAGCGTTTTGGAGAAAAGACATTCCAGATTTTTCAATTATTGCCAGGCCCCTTTATGACTTGTTGAGGAAGGGGGTAAAATGGGATGGGACTCCTTTTCAGGAGAAAGCATTGCAATTGCTGATTTTTGAAGCAACAGCTCATCAAGCACTGGGTCCCATTCATCCTACAGATCCCTTTCAGGTGGAATGGGGATTTGCCTCCTCAGGGCTGTCAGTACACATATGGCAGCAGGGTCCCGAGGGACCAACAAGGCCTGTTGGTTTTTATTCCCGTGGTTTCAGAGATGCTGAGAAACTAATAACAGAAAGAGCTGTAAAAAAAATTAGCAATACAAGAAACTGAGAGCTTGGATAGCAACCAAGACAAACCTGCCTCTGTAATCAAAGTAGCGCCTCCATTTTCCCCAGAACAGTCAGCAAATTCTTGGTTCACCAATGCCTCTGCTGAGCGAGAAGGTAAGATGTGGCGGTACAGAGTGGCTGCTCTCCACATTTCCTCTGGGGAGCAGATAATTACTGAGGGGGAAGGCAGTGCTCAAGTTGGGGAGCTGATAGCTGCTCAGAGTGTTTTCCGACACGAGGCACAGAATGCTTCTCTTGTCTGCATTTACACTGATTCTTATGCTGTGTACACAGGCTGTACTGAGTGGCTTCCTTTTTGGCAGCAAAATGATTGGGAAGTTAACAGAATTCCAGTGTGGCAAAAGGAAAAGTGGCAAGAAATTTTAAATATTGCAAGTCAAGGGAAATTTGCAGTTGGATGTGTAGCCTCTCACCAGACAGATGGAAATCTAGCAGGGGAATGGAAGAATAAAGCTGATGAGTTAGCAAGGCTAAGTCCCCTAAAAAGAGGACTGGGATCATCTATTAGAATGGCTGCATGTAAAGAGACATCACACAGGTGCAAAAGATTTGTACAAAGAGGCTCTTGCTCGGGGTTGACCTGTCACCAGGGAAATGTGTAATACATGCATATCAGCCTGTGAGCAGTGTCGCAGGCGACTGGAAAGACACCCACTATAAGATGACCCTTTGCACTTAAGAAAAGGTAACGGCTTATGGGACGCATGGCAGGTAGATTACATTGGTCCCTTCAAGAAATCTGGTGGTAAACACTTAGTGCTAGCAGGAGTGGAGATTATACCTGGGTTAGTCCAAGCCGAAGCTTTTAACAGAGCTACAGGAGATAATACTGTTAAAGCATTGCAGGGGTGGTTTGGAACTTTCCCAAAACCACAGGAAATACAATCTGATAATGGGTCTCACTTTACCACTAAAGTTGTGCAAGAACGGGCAAAGGGTGAAGGAATAAAATAGACTTTTCACACCCCTTTCTATCTGCAAGCTAATGGGATTGTGGAAAGAACTAATGGTCTCCTTAAACCACAGGAGGGTAATTGGGATCTTCAGCTAAGGGAAGCTGTGAACGGTGTGAATGATAGATGGGAGGTAAATGGCTGTCCCAAAGTCACTGCTATTTGCCCTAAAGCCCCTAGCATTATCCCCACGTTATGGGGACCTGATGATCCTAAAAATCCAGCACATTACCCTGGACAACCTGTTTTGGTAGACATCCCTACTGTACGGGAAGTACTACTTGTGCTGAAAACCCCACTGAATAAATATGCATGGGTAGCTTCCAATGTTTTGGGGAAAGAACATCGGATAAATACCCCTGGATAATTCCATCATTTTAATATCCTGCCTCTTGGTGGCAGACTCTGTTTTGTTTACTTTTTACAGAAGAACTCCGAGGGATATGAAGGCCTGATCAGTCATGATAATTTTAGTGATACTCTTCTGCATCCTACCACAACACCATGGCCAAAGCTCGGCTGAGTGGCCATGGTCGAAGCTACCATCAGGTACACCAGTGCTCTGGGACTCTACCCCAGGGACCGTCGCCCAAGCCTCGCAACTGTAGTACTGCACG
Source organism: Anomalospiza imberbis (assembly GCF_031753505.1). NCBI lineage: Eukaryota > Metazoa > Chordata > Aves > Passeriformes > Viduidae > Anomalospiza > Anomalospiza imberbis. Next base: position 4,141,986 of record NW_027099315.1, read on the forward strand.
ACTCTGAAGCTTACTGCCCAAGTGACTGGGGTTGGGACCATAAAGATTGGGCGAGGGTGTTAACTGGAACAATAGGTGAAGAAATTAAGGTAGGATGAAGAAAAGTAGAAAAATCTCCTTACGAGAAAGCTTCCACCATTGCAATTGCCGGAAATCTTCTAGAACCAAATGTAATAAGCAATATACACCCCAACATCACAGCAAAGCTTTGCCCTGCAACAGTGTGGACATGTGAAAAACATGCTCCACTCACACTTTGTTGTCATCAGAAGAATGTAGGTAACTATCCTTTAGACTCCAATAACAACAACGTTGAAATCACAAAGCTTTGCAGAAACTAATCTACTGACTGCTGGTACAACTTTAATTTAACTAAACCAACCTATGTAACATGCAATTGGCAAAACGACCAGGCAGATCAGTCAGGTTTGAGAGGTTTGACTTATCGGTTTAAAATAAATGCTGTGGCAAAACCCATACTAACTGCAGTAATTACATACCATGGTGTAAGCACCCCTCTAGCGTTGGATGACAGACGTAATGTTTTCCCTCCCTTTATGGTAGCACAGGGTGACGATGCTACAATAACATGTAAATTAGTCACTGAATCACTTGCCGAACCTGTACACAGTTACAGCACTGGACCCCATGGTCGTGTTTTGCTTTGTGAGACTTATAATCAGAATTGTTGGTTAAACCTAACTGATGTACAATTTTCCCATAGGAGCATGTGTGGCAAAAAGAGTACTAAATACTGGGGAGAACTTGACGTTAATGTTGTGACACCTACCACCCAAACACCAGTTATGCTTAGCCCAAAAATTTTTGAAATTGGACCATATATAATCAGGAAAAGAGGTCAACAACAAATACTGTTTAATCTGGCATGGTGTCTTAAACAAGTCATATTGCTGATGCAAAATAATGTCTCAGAAATTCAGCCAGCTTGTTCATCTTTTTTGCAAACCTCTTTTCAGGGTTGGACGACCTGGTTGCGACAGCGGAACCTTTTTAAAAGACGGATGCTAAGAGACATAACCGCTGCAGTGGGAACAGGACTGGGAATTCTAAATAGTATTGCTTTAGAAGTATAAATGAATATATTGGCTGTCACAACTAGAAATTTGACCAAATTACAACAACCACTACAGTCATCCTTATCGGCTTTGGTAACTCAACAGTGGTTGCTATGAAACATATTTACCAAATTGGGAAAAGATAAATATGAATGACCACAAATTGATAATTGATGCACTTGGTGCTACACAAAACAATGTTTCCTTGGCCCTTAGCTGTATTCAGGTACAATTGTGGATGCAGTCAGTTGCTGCCTCAATTATAAGAGAAGGTGAAGAAGGCACTTTGCCTACTGAAATTCAGAAAATTGTTTGGGACAGTGCCACTGACTTTGAAAGAGAATTCCAATCCTGGTGGAATTTAGTGAATTTTACCTATGACCCTCGCACAAACACGGCCATAGCCTTTGTACTAACCATACATAATGCTTCAGTGCACACAATTTTCCCTATTATTGCATTGGAGCTGAATCATTATAGGGCTATTCTCTATCCTTTCGAGCATAGAAGATGGGCCCATCAAATCAGGGAGAATTGGCAGACTGTAAATTTAGAATCTTGCATTGTCCGGGAACAACAGGGATTTATTTTTGAAAATAATGCAATTATAGCCCAAGACATTTGTTTAGACACACAACTGAATATTTGCCACTTTGAAATTCATCCTAACGAGACTTCTAAAACAGTCCTTATATATTGGCAGTGGTTGTGCATGCTTTAGAACTGCTTGTGATGTTGTACTTGTAGAAAACTTAGTAGTGAATACTAAAAATCATTCAGATTTTTGTGTTTGCAATTTTACTAAAATTGCAGGATGTGATTTTTCTTTTGAAGCCCCAGTTACTTCACATCAACTTTTACAATCCAATTGCACACTGATTCACAAATTACTGCCTACTCCCATTGGGATGAAGCTCACTCTGGTAAAGCAATTGTAGCGTCACCATGATTTAATTGAAATTTTAGATGAAATCAAGAAGAACGGACAGAAAACCCTGGTAACTGTTCATCACAATGAGAAGGAAATACATCGGGTTTGGGAAAGAGTAAAGAGAGATGGTGAACACAGGTGGTGGGATACTCTTTTTGGGTGGTCACCTACTGCTACAGGTGTCCTGAACAAACTGTGTCATCCCATCATTGTTCTTTTGATTTTAGTTTTTATTGGTTTCATTTTATTGGGAATCCTATACATCATCAATTGGAAAATGATGAAATGGTTGGCACAATGGACATCTCTAATCAATGCACACTATTTGGTCAATACCCCATTTACTGTAGAGACTCCCAGGGTTATTGACACAAGGTGAATTACTTGAGCATTAAAATAGGCAATCAGCCCTCGTGATAAGATTTTTGTTTGTGTTGTAATTTTTTAATCAAAATTGATTATTTGTTTTTAATAAGAAATTGAATGTATATTTTTAATTGGATAATTGATTATTTGTTTTTGTTTTTCTTTTTCCTTATTTCTTTCCCTTATCTTTTTCCTACTTTTCTTTTTTCTGTCTAATTTTCTGTCTCTGATTTCTGGAATATGCTACTACCACCTTGATGAGTCCTGAAGACTTTAGAAGAGCGCTACTGATGGAGCTCTCCCTTACGACAATCGTTAGTCACTGGGTGGTGTGAGAGACGGTCCGAAGTTTCCTTCATTTGCCTCACGAACGTCGCAAGGACCCTGAAGACCCCTGACAGGAGTTCTGGCCTGGCCGAGGTGGATGCGGACGCTTGCCAAGTGACTGTTAGCAGGTGCACTCGCTGTGCTTCTACAGAACGTTGCATTCAAACAGGTTGTGACAAGCGGTGGCTTGTCCCTGCATGCCTGCACCTGCTTCACAGAGCAAGGGGCTCTTCACAATGGCCCATCAATTCTCCCCACCTTCTGGCCAGATGCCACTCACTTTGGCTAAAAACTATATAAACTGTAACTTTTTGGGAAGACTTCAGTTAACCCCCACAGACGACAGTGAATCTATGTGGCTGGACCATTGAGGACCTCATCTCGGATGGTGGTAGCTATATTCCCCTTCCCCTCTTTTCTCTCTATTCTTTATTTCCCTTTTCTGTCCCCTCTATCGCATTTGCTGTGATTGAACTGATAGTCCTCTGCCATTTACCTTTTTGCACTTTTGGGATTGGTTAATGAACCATGACGACACCTCCCACGAGCAGATTGTGACAGCCCTTCATGATCTTTGTGGTCCTCCTTTGGATGCTCTCTAATAGCTTAATGTCTTTCTTATGTTGAGATGCTCAAAAATGCACACAGTATTTAAGGTGAGGCCACACCAGTGCAGAGTAGAGTGGGGAAAATCACCTCCCTCAACAGGCCAGCAATGTTGACTGATGTACCTCAGGACATGGTTGGTCCTCCTGGCTGCCAGGGTGCACTGTTGACTCATATTCAACTTACCATCAACCAGGACCCCCAGGTTCCTTTCAAAGGTGCTGCTTTCCATCATCTCATTTCCCCAGTCTGTCCTTACATCCAGGATTGCCCTGTCCCAGGTACAAAATCCAGCACTTGCCTTTGTACAATTTCATATGGTTGGTGACTGCCCATCTCTGTAATTTAGTGAGGTCTTTTTACAGGGCCTCTCTGCCATCAAGGGAGTCAACAGGTCCTCACAATTTTGTGTACCTTCAAGTCCTGCATCTAAGTTTTTTATCAAGATGTTGAAGAGAACTGGCCCAAAGATGGAGCCCTGTGGACCCCCAATAGTGACCAGTTGCCAGCTTTATGTAGCCCCATTTTTCTATAACCCTTTGTGCCTGGCCCATGAACCAGATGCTCACCCATTGTATGATGTGCTTATCCAGCTACATGTACGCTGGACATTTTGTCCGGAAGGATCCTATGAGAGCCAGTATCGAGAGATTTGCTGAAGTCCAAAAAGTATAGATACACTGGCTTCCTTTGATCAAAAAGGTGGGTGTCTTGGTTTGAAAGACAAGATTCTGCCATGACAGGTTGTATAAGCCTCACGTCCCCGTCATACAATGGCTTTGTGCAGATTACAGAGACTTTTGTACGTCAGGGACTCGGTGATGATTGCAACCTCTGGCTCCCCTGTGGATTGTGAGGGCCCTCCCCTGTCTGGGTGGTCTGATTTCATCTTAGATTTCCTTGTTTCTACAGGGGCAACTGCTGCTGGCTGTGACTGCCTTTGAAGTTCAGCTGGAGCCTGGACAGTTGTAACATCTGTGGGTTCCACTGCTGCACTATTAGACTCAGACAGGTGTCTGCTAAGGAAGGCAGGAGCCTCCCCTGAAATGGAAAAAATGTAGAACCCCTTTTTCTGAATTGTTATAAATTTGAAATTAAGGGGGCTCTCAGGCAAAAATATGGGAGCAGGAATAACAGTTCTTTATTAGGAAAGAAAATAAAAAGATAAAATAAACAATGCAGTAAACCAAAACAACACTGACAGAGTCAGAATACAGCCTGACATCCTGTTGGACAGAGTGTTGGTAGCAGTCCAGCTGGGAATTGTCTGTGCACTTTCCATTTCTCGTGCTAGCAGCAACAGCCATTGGTTGAGGCTTACTGCCTGGTTTAGCTGCTGGCTTTGAGCCTGGGGTGTTGGCTGCAGTCTGAGTGACTGGGATAGCTGCTGATTTATCTCCCTGCCCCCCTTCCTCTGTCTGCTGCCCTACAGTATCTAGCAGGGTGCGATAAGCATATGCCAAGGCCCAGATCACTGCAATGATCTTTTTCTCCTTAGGGTTATCATGGCACTTCTCTTTCAGGTACTTTGCCACCTCAGCTGGGTTCTGAATTTGTTCACATGGAAAGTCCCAGACTATAGGGTCAGAAAATTCCTTTAAGATTTGGCCCATATCCTCCCATTTCCCACACCACTCAGGGTTTCCCATGCCTGGGTCTACTCCTGGGTCAGGGGTCTCATCAGCCCCTCTGGAAATCTCAGCCCCCATTCTAGAGAAACTGCAGACTGTATAGAGAAAGCATACCAGATTAAATACCAGAAAGATGGTCTTTTTGACATTCAGGGGAAACTGAACATTCTCCAATAGGGATGTAACAGATTCAGAGGAGAAGAAGGAAAGCAAAGGCTGAAAAGCCTCTTCCCTGCTTCTCCTCTAACAAACTGGGTGCACAACCATAACCATGAACCATACATTCCTGGAACAGACTCCAGCACCTTAATAAACCTCCTGCAAGCCATTACAACCAAGCCTAGACCAATGGATATTCTGGTCAGTGCCCCTCTACTGCAAAAACTACATATTAGGGACAATACCGGAGCTATTTCTGGATAAGAAAATAAACCTAGGGACCATAGAGGTATTAAGACCTCAAAAAACCCTAGGGACCAGAAACACATGCAGGCCTCCACCCCAAGAGACATTATGAATTCAATCAACATAGACAGTAACTGCTCTATACCAACACAGAGTAATTGCAGCCAAAATATGATTAGAACAGGGTTTTTTCCACTCTCTCGAGCCACGCGTTGGGTGCCAAAATATTTATCCTGGTTTAGGGCAAATTTGGGAGAAAACCTCCGGAAGGAGCCCCCAGAAAGCAAACCCCCACGCCCCCCCCCCCCCCCCCCCACCTGGTTCGGGAAGAATTTCCTTGGAGGCAAGTGGAAAAAACCTGTTTATTTAACAAGCAAAGCACTCCCCAGCACAAAAAAAAATGAACAACACCAGCTGATAAAAACTCTTTCACCGCTCTGAAGAGATGACAAATTCAGAAAGTCTCTCCTGGGAGTGGTCACCCAGTTATCAGTCTCCGGCGCTGGGGATGGCTGCTGCAGGTCACAAAATGCAGGCTTTCAGTGTTTCTCGGTGTTTCCGAGGTCCCAGTCCTGTTGTGATGCACTAAATAGTTATTTAGTTGTTGTTTTGCACTGGGTGATTGGGAATTTGCACTGAGTAGTTTTTATATTGCACTATGTCACATTGGTCTATTCCACACACCTTTCCCCTCCTCCTCCCAAGCCTCAGGTGTGATGGGCTCTCCCTGACCTGCTCCCCCCTCCCCTTCTCCTCACCTGTGTCCCATTGGATGTGGCCCCTCGGTTCTGCCCCACCCATTTTTCCCTGGGCTCAAAACCCCCCAGGAGGACACTCTCACTCGCTCTCTCTTGGACGCCATCAAACACCTTGGCCTCTGTTACCCCCTGAGGTATTGGCTGGATCTGAAGTGGGTCCTGATAATAAACAGGATTTAGTCCCAAGGAGAAGAGCACCTTTCGTCTTTTATCTGTGTCCATGTAGGATTCCCACCCCGTGATCAGAGGGGACAAAAAAGGGAACTCCTACACAGTCCAGAGCAGGTTCAAATGGTATTCAGGAAAGGGAAAGAAAAACAGTCTGGGGGAAAAAATTGGACTGCCTAGCTAAACTAACTAATAAGCATAAGCAAAGGTAAGAGCAAAAAGCAGGAGCGAGAGCAAAGCAAAAGCAAGCAAGCAAGCACTATCGTGTCTCCTAGACACAGACCATAGGGGGGAGGTGAGACAGCTGATAACAAGACAAAACAAACCTTCACTTTTCGGAGCCAGTCCTGAAGGCACAGAACATAATATCAAGCATAAACAGAACACACGATTGGGGATACAAGCACCATAACGTTACCCTAGGACAGTACTGAAAAACACCTGAATGACAATGCAGTCATCAGTCACAGCTAACATGGCTACATGAGTCAGAAAGCCCTGCTTGTTGAACCTGATTTTCTTCTACAACAGGATAACCTACCTAGTTGATCAAGGGAAGACAGTAGATGTAAACCTTTTGGACTTCAGCAAAGTTTTGATGCTGTCTCTCACAGGATCCTTCTGGACAAAATGTCCAGCACACAGCTGGATAACTATGTTACATGATGGGTGAGCATCTGGTTCATAGGTGGGGCACAAAGGGTTATAGTTGCATATCACCCTGACAGCCAGTCACTAGTGGGGTTCTGCAGGGCTCCATCTTAGGGACAGTTGTCCTCAACATCTTCATAAACTACTTGGATGCAGGAATTCAAGGAATACTTGACACAGCCACTGGAGACTTTAGCTAGCTCTTTGAGAACACCAGCAGCCACGCCAAGGTGTATGGATCAACTCCAGGATGAATTCACCAGGAGCTGAACTTCAGAGCTGCGGCTCTACAGTGGGATTAACTTTACCAGTGTCAGGGAGAAAAGTAAAAGAGTCAAAGGATACTCTCCCCACCTGATATTCCAGAAGATCTTTAATCCAGAGATTCAGAGGTGAAAGAGACCCAGACCAGACCTCCAGGGGTTTATAAACAGACCAAAACTGGTGGGTGGGTACAAACAGCCAGCCAATGGGATAACCTTAGGGGAGGAGTGAGGGGAGTGGTTTACAGAGCCAGTTCCAATGAGAGCAAAGGGGAGGAAAAAGGGGAGTGGTTTACATCAGGGGTGGATACAACTTAGGGAGAAACCAACTTGGAACATAGGGAGGGATTTGGAAGCAACCGTTATCAGAGAACCCAGGTTACAAAACTGAAAACTGGGTGTCTTAGGTTGGAAATGGGTGTGTGTATTCTATTCCTATCTGTGGAGGAGTTATCTTCTGTTAATTGGGAAGTTTTCATTACCGCTTCCACAAACAATCCTCCTTCCAGGGAGACATCTGCTGTTAATGAGCCATTGAGTCTCACTACATGACTGATAAAATTATATCATCCCATTGTGAGAAGCTCTGCCCAGAGGGAGGAGCTAAGTATTCCTAACTGGATATAATCAGGAATCTGGAAGACCACAGCCAGCCTTTTCCCACTGGATTCCCAGAGGAGCAACTGTCTTCTCCACTGGATTCCCAGAGGAAGACCAGGCCCATCTACATCACCACAGGACATTCAGAGTAAACCTATACCCTTCTACAAGATCACTGCTTCAACAGAACCACACCTGACACTCCAGGAGGACTGCAGCCACCAGTCAATTGGAATGCTACCAACACTCTGACCCACAGGGTCTCAGGTCGTATTATGACTCTGTCAGTGGGGTTTTTATTCTTAGTGCTATTGCATTTTTATTTTTTAGTTTTCCTAGTAAAGAACTGTTATTCCCATTCCTATATCTTTGTCTGAGAGCCTTTTAATTTCAAAATTATAACAATTTGGAGGGAGGAGGCTTACATTTTCCATTTCAGGGGAGGCTTCTACCTTCCTTAAGCAGACACCTGTCTTTTGAAACCAAGACAGATTTTTGCGGGAGTCTCGAGGGCATAGAAAGGAAAAGGGTGAAAAAAGGAATAACAGCTCTTGAGTAATCTATTTTTTTTGTGTCCTGATATAGAAACCCCATTAAGTGTCACCATGTGGTCCAGCTTACCCTGGTTTGGGTGGCTGTATTTCGCCCATTTGCAGGCCCTTATCTAAACATGGGTCCTATAACTAAGGCTACTGGGGATGTTATCCAGTTTACTTTATGGGTTAATAAGGTGAGGAATTCATGGATCATTAACTTCCTCTGGAAGGTGGGCACATGGATTCAGAACTATCACACACTAATTGTATGTTTTTGGGGTTACTTTATTAATGGTATCTACTGTGAGGAAATGACACTGGGGGAAATTTTCTCCCAACCCTTCAACCATCTCTTTGGGTCTGCCCCACCAGTTTTCGAAGGGTTCAGATCCACTCTAAATGCTAATGATATCATACAATGGTTGGTGTTGCTGATAGGCCTGTTATATTTAGCATTCAGAGATAAGGGAAGATTAACCTGGATAACCACCCTGACACCTGCCCCAGAGACTAGGCATGCTGCTACAGAGCCTGACCCTGCCCCACAGCCCACCTCAGAAATGAACCACCCAGATTGGGTGGGGGTTCTGGTGAAGGAGATACGTTAAATGCACCAGATGCTGAAGGATTACGTCTCCCCAGCTGGTAAGAAACCCTCCCCCTACCTCAAAAAGAGAGAGTCTAATAGTGCAGCAGTAGAACCCACAGATGTTACAACTGTCCAGGTTTCAGCTGAACTGCAAAGGCAGTCACAGCCAGCAGCAGTTGCCCCGGTAGAAACAAGGAGATCTAAAATAAAATCAGAGCACCCAGACAAGGATAAGAATGGAGGGCCCTGACAACCCACAGAAGAGCCAGAGGTTGTGATCATCACTGAGTCCCTGATGTACGAAAGTCTCCGTAATCTGCACAAAAACATTGTATGATGGGGACGTGAGGGTTATACAACCTGGTTACTCGGGGTCTAGGACCTTATGGGTACAGGCATGCAACTGGATGGTGATGAGGCAAGGAATTTGAGATCCTTGACCCAGGACTCTGGTATGAATCAGATCTTTGTGAGGGAGCCAGGGTCCCTTTCCTTCTGGAAGCAGCTTTTAATGAGTGCCAGAGAGAAGTTTGTCCACAGGGAGAGAATGCAGGAGCACCACCACAGAATGCGCTGGAAGACCCTTGAGGAAGGGATCCAAAAGCTGAGAAAAGTGGCAGTATTGGAGGTACTCTTTGGGAGGGTTGGACAGCATGATGATGACCCCGACAAGGTCAGGTGCACAGGGCAGATGTTGTGGAGTCTGGCAAATCTAGGGCCATCTCAATACACCACCTTCATTGAAACGATTGGTGCTGATACCAACGGAGAGACAGTGGGTTCTGTTGCCAACAAGCTTGGAAATTATGAGAGTATGATCAATGGCCCAATGCAGGCTCATATCTCCGCTGTGATTAAGGAGTTCAAAGAGGAGATGAGGAAGGAGGTGAGGATGCAGCACCCGTGTGAGTCACAGGCCCCAAAGTCAGAGCCCAACATCCCCCAGCTAAAGAGAGAGGGTACACTCCAAGGGCTGACCTATGGTTCTTTCTGCGTGACCACATGGAAGACATGGGAAAGTGGGATGGGAAACCTACTTCTGTGCTGGCAGCACAGGTGCATCAACTCAAGGAGGGAAACACCAAGTGAGGGAGTTCCACTAAAGTGAAGGTAGCCTCAGCCTCCCATGACCAAGTGGCCGGGTATGATCTATCAGATCCCCTTGAAGGAACCTCTAGTATGTATGCCCAGGAAAGAAATAATAAACAGGGCTAGAGGGGCCCTGCCTCTAGCCAGGAAGAGGCACAGGAAAACCAGATCTTCTGGACAGTGTGGATCCGATGGCCGGGCACATCAGAGCCACAAAAATATGAAGCCTTAGTTGATAGGGGTGTGCAGTGTACCCTAATACCATCGGGACATGTGGAGGCGGATCCTCTTTCCATTGCCAGGGTAACGGGGGGATCGTAGCAATTAACCCCTGTTAGAAGCCGAGGAGAGCCTGACTGGGAAGGATTGGAAGAAACATCCTATTGTGACTGGCCCAGAGGCCCCGTGTATTCTGGGCATAGACGTCCTCCGGAATGGCTATTACAAAGACCCAAAGGGACTCAGGTGGGCTTTTGGAATAGCTGCTGTAAAGGCAGAGAACATTAAGCAGTTGAACACCTTGCCTGGACTATCAGAAAACCCATCTGCAGCTGGACTTCTGAGGGTAGAAGAGCAACGAGTACCAATTGTCGCCTCAACGGTGTACTGCCAGCAGTATCGAACAAATCGAGATGCTGTGATCCCCATCCACAGAATAATCCATGAACTGGAGAGCCAAGGGGTGGTCAGCAAAATCCATTCACCCTTCAACAGTCCCATTTGGCCTGTGCGCAAGTCTAACAGGGAATGGAGATTGACTGTGGACTATCGTGGCTTGAATGAAGTGACTCCACTACTGAACGCTGCTGTGCCAGAAATGCTGGAACTCCAGAATGAGCTGGAGTCCAAGGCAGCAAAGTGGCATGCCACTATTGACATTGCTAATGCATTTTTCCCCATTTGTCTGGCAACAGAATGCAGGCCTCAGTTTGTTTTCACCTGGAAGGGTGTGCAGTACACCTGGAACCGACTGCCCCAGGGGTGGAAACACAGCCCCACCATCTGGCATAGACTGATCCAGGCTGCATTAGAAAAGGGTGAAGCTCCAGAATACCTGCAGTACATCGATGACATCATTGTGTGGGGGAACACGGCAATGGAAGTATTTGAGAAAGGAGAGAGGATCATTCACATTCTGCTAAAAGCCAGCTTCGCCATCAAGAAGAGAAAAGTCAAAGGACGTGCCCAAGAGATCCAGTTCCTGGGAGTAAAGTGGCAAGACAAATGGCGTCAGATTCCCACTGAGGCCATCAACAAGATCACCGCAATGCCTCCACCAACCAGCAAAAAGGAAACACAAGCTTTCCTAGGTGCCATAGGTTTTTGGAGAATGCACATTCCTGAGTACAGCCAGATTGTGAGCCCTCTCTACCTGGTCACCCAGAAGAAGAACGCGTTCCACTGGGGCCCTGAGCAGCAGCAAGCCTTTGTCCAGATCAAGCAGGAGATCACTCATGCGATAGCCCTTGGCCCAGTCAGGACGGGACCAGAGGTGAAGAATGTGCTCTACTCTGCAGCAGGCACCAATAGCATGTCCTAGAGCCTTTGGCAGAAGGTACCTGGGGAGCCTCGAGTCCGACAACTGGAATTCTGGAGCCGAAGTTACAGAGGGTCTGAAGCCAACTACACTCCCACAGAAAAGTAAATCTTGGCTGCCTATGAAGGAGTCCAAACCGCCTTGGAGGTGATTGGCATGGAAGCACAACTCCTCCTGGCACCCTGACTACCGGTACTAGGGTGGATGTTTAAAGGAAAGGTTCCCGCTACTCACCATGCCACCGACTCCACAGGGAGCAAATGGATTGCCCTCATCACACAGCATGCCCATATTGGAAAACTGAATTGTCTCGGATGTCCCTCTAGTGCTGAGGTGACTCCAGGATGGTGGAGAAGGCCTTCACTGGCCTGCACTGATGAAGGAAGACACAGCAGCCGCAGTATTCAGTCTCTGGATGATTTATTTCAAGTTATCAGGAAGCTTGTCTCTTTGGCTGCTGGCCGAGAGAAGGCGCAGACTTCTTAACAGTTGTTTACTATTTCTTATCTATCAATTCTCTCTGTGCCCTTGCGGAGGTCTGTCCAGCAAGGCAGAAAGGGAGCATCTGACCTTGAGAGGCAGGCACAGAGATTAAATACTACCTGCTACGTACTACATGTTTACTATTTCCTACCAATATCTAGCACCTATGTTGGACAGTGTGTTTTCAGTAAAACCCAATTAAAAGATGCCAACATCACCAAGAAGATGGAGGGTAAGAAGAAGGAGGAAAAGGACAAGTCACACCCCAAATCCTCCATGTTGGATTTTTCATACCCCCCCCCGTACCAATCCTGACCCCCCCGAACAACGGTCAAAACCCCCATGAACATAATGTAAAAATACTCTCCTCTAACTTATAGCTACTTCTACTTTATCTACTGTAAATTCTAGATTTTTGTCTCTTCTTGTTCTTCCTGCAGAGCTGGTAACTCATTCCATGGCTCAAAATTAAAATCACAGCTGTCTCCAGCTGTCTGCCAGGGTCTCTGACTCATAGGAATATTTGAAAATGTCGGAAAAGCATTTTGGGTTCCGACAGAATTGCCCTGAGATTTTAGAGATAATTACAAATTAGCTGAAAAGTGAAAACTTTGGTCTCACTCATAAAGAGGAATAAGAGCAAGTGACACGTGCTGAAGAAGCTCCACCATACAACCAACTACCAGCAAAGGAAACACGCTACGCTGTTTTCACTAATGGTTCCTGATGCATTGTAGGGATGAGCCGGAGGTAGAAAGCAGCCGTATGGTGCCCCACACTGTCGGGGTCTGCTTTGCTTGGAATGACCCCGAAATCATAAAAGCCCTTGTTCCCCTAGCCCAGCAGCTGGAGAAGAGGTCTGGAATGCATGAATTCAAGTTTTCAAGGTTGTTTATTCTTTCTTATCTATAAAATTCTCTCTCTGACCTGCTGAGGTCCGTCTAGTACAGAAGCCATAGCAGTCTCCCCTGAGCCTTGGGCGGCTCCCACATTATATAGTCAAAATTATGTGTTGTATGTTTACAGATTTGTGCCAATGCCCACCACCTATGTTAGACGGTGAATCTCTACCTTAAACCAATAGAAAAGTGTCACCATCACAGCAAGACATGGAGGACAAGACGAAGGAGAAGAAGGCTAGGACATGCCCAGATTCCTCCATCTTGTACCCCTGAATTGCATTCTAAAAACCCCAAAATTCTACTTTTCCACCCTGTGTCAATTCACCTATTACACTACTCAAACCCTTTTTGCTTGTAATTCCGCATATAAAGTTGGCAGCCTCTCCCACAGGCTTAAATCGAATTGTCTTGGATTGACAAGTCTTGTAGATGCAGGTGGTTGCACAAACTGACAGTCTGGACAAGCACTAATAAGTTATCTTGCTTGGCTTTTGGAAATGTGAAAGGATTCCATCAAGAGGGTACTGAAGCAAGGCATTTGGGATCCCTGTCACATGATCTGGTTATCGATCAAGGAATAATGAGGGGGGCTAACCCTCACAGTCTCTGGGCATGGGTCCTGGGAAGTGTGGCACAAAGATATCTGTGTGCAGATGATCTCTATATACCGCAAACCCAGTGGAAGACCAAAGAACAAGGGATTTAACGCTTGAGAGAAATGGCAGTGGCAGAGATTGTCTTCTCAAATGACCTAAACACTATAAATCCAGACTTGGTACCATGTACATCCATGATGTGGTGAAAACTTGTATGACTTGGGCCACAAGAATACACTTCTGCTTTAGCAATAATGAAGTGGGATGACAGGGAGGAGACCGTGCTTGATATGGCGAAGAAGCTCCTAGCATATGCAGATGCCATGCATGGCCCAACACATGCAAGAATCTCAGCTTTGGAAACACGTATGGAGAAATTAGAAGATAAGATAGAGGAGTGTGGTGGTTTTTCATGGGAGGCACTCAGGGAAGTGATGCAAAGCTTCCATGTAATTGATAATTTGTTAAACAACAGAGAAAGCTGATATGCCTCTGTGAACACCCACGTAAAAAACCCAAAAAATCCTGGGAAATCACTCTTTTTTGTTTCCAGTCGGCAAAGAGGTAACAGGAGCCGGGCTGGGTGGTCCCTGCTGAGGGGCCAGGTGGCCCCTGCTGCTGGGCACCTGTCAGGCCCCTCCCCCATCGGTTGCCAGGCAGGGGGAGGGGAGGACTGGGGCTGAGCCAGGATCTGCTGGGTCAAGCATTATCCAGTGGAAAGTTTTGCCACAGGGCATGAAAAACAGCCCCACATTTTGTCAGTGGTACGTTGCACAAGCACTTTCATCAGTAAAAGAACAATTTCCAGGGGCATGCTGCTATCACTACATGGATGATATCTTGATAGCAACCCCAACCAAAAAAGACCTTTCACAGGTTCGGCCAAGCCTGATGCAAGCATTAAAAACATTTGGGCTGCAGGTAGCATCGGAAAAGGTGCATCAGCAACCACCATGGAAATACCTAGGACTCAAAATAATGGATCAGCCCATACAGCCACAAATTATTCATCTTTCAACCAAAATTCAAACTTTAAATGATGCACAAAAACTTCAGGTGAACGGTGATTTTTCTGTTTCCCATTTTATCCCTCAATTCCATATTATTACAATGTTAGTACAAAAAACCCTTACCATCTACCAAGCCATAAATTACTGCAGTTAAGTAGGGCCACTGCACTGTCTCTAAAACCACTAGTCGCACACCCCTAAAAGGTGTTACAGTATTCACCGATGGTTCTGGGAAAATGGGAAAAGCCATTGTAACATGGAAAGAGGAAAGTGGATGGCAAATGTTGGAAGGTTGTGAGAGTGGATCACCTCAGTTGGTGGAACGATGTGCTGTAGCTATGGCTTTCCAACGTTTTCCACACACTCCTCTAAATGCTGTAACTGACTCTGCCTATGTTGCTGATATTACACAGAGAATAGACCAAGCACTATTAAGAGAAATTGACAATGCACTTTTATTTGACTTACTAAAAACTTTGTGGCCTACCATCCAGACCAGAACTTGTCCGTTATTGCATCTTACACATCAGAAGTCATACAAATTTACCAGGTTTCATTGCAGAGGGCAATACTTGAGCAGATTGGCTAGCTAGCCCTGCTTGGACAGCACCACAGCCAGACATGCTTGCACAAGCAAAGGCATCACGTGCTTTTTTCCATCAAGGTGTTCGAGCCCTACAGCAACAATTCTGGCTGTCAAACACAGAGGCTTACAGCATAGTTAACACCTGTGCTGTCTGCCAAGGCCACACTGTACCACTGCACATGGAGGTAAACTCTCGTGGTCTGCGTGCTTTACAAATCTGGCAAACTGATGTCACAAATATCCCTGAATTAGACCATTTAAAGTATGTGCATGTATCAATCGGTACCTCTTCATTGGCTATGTGGGCTTCAGTACACACAGGGGAAAGGAGTCAGGATACTATCGCACATTGGCGATCAGCCTTTGCTGCTTTAGGCATTCTCCATACCATTAAAACAGAAAATGGCCCTGCATATACCTTACAAAATACAAGACAATTCCTACAGCTCTGGGGTGTGTTACATGACACTGGTATTCCCCACTCACCAACAGGACAGTCCATTGTGGAACATGCACATGGCACTTTAAAACGTATTCTTGACAAACAGAAAGGGGGAATATCGACTGACATCCCACAGAGTAGAGTGGCTAAAGCTATCTATACCTTAAACTATTTAACAGTATTAGAAAATTCCAGGAATCCAGTAATTTTAAATTACTTTTTATCATTACAATCATCCAGTGATGCCCAGTCGCCCAAACCCAAGGTAATTATCACCATTCGATGGGAAAGTCCTTGGGATCTTCTTACTTGGGGATGTGGATACACTTGTGTCTCCATGGATACCAGAATGCGATGGGTAACTGCTGTGAAAAACAGAATTCACTGCTTAGAGTTTTTAAAAGTTTAATGATAATAGTAATAGGATAAAAAAAATGACAGTATTTCCAGTGCTGGAGTGCTCCTGGCTAACAGCCAAAGAACACACCAGTGTACACAGACAATGTTACCTTTATACTGTTACATCACTGAGATACATGCATATTCATGTGTTTTATGCATTATTCAAACATTCTTGCAAACTTTCTGATGCTTTGGGAACTCCTTTGTTTGACTTCTTCACACTCCAGCTTATCTGCATGACATCCTGTGTGTCAGGTCAATATGTTTTATTTCTTCTTGTGTCTCCATCCTGCTGTTTCACATTGTCTGATAAGAATTTAGTATATCCTCCTTAAATTTAACATGGTATTCTCAAATTGTCCTCTGGTGCTCTGGTGATGCTAGCCACGCCAAGGTGTATGGATCAACTCCAGGATGAATTCACCAGGAGCTGAACTTCAGAGCTGCGGCTCTACAGTGGGATTAACTTTACCAGTGTCAGGGAGAAAAGTAAAAGAGTCAAAGGATACTCTCCCCACCTGATATTCCAGAAGATCTTTAATCCAGAGATTCAGAGGTGAAAGAGACCCAGACCAGACCTCCAGGGGTTTATAAACAGACCAAAACTGGTGGGTGGGTACAAACAGCCAGCCAATGGGATAACCTTAGGGGAGGAGTGAGGGGAGTGGTTTACAGAGCCAGTTCCAATGAGAGCAAAGGGGAGGAAAAAGGGGAGTGGTTTACATCAGGGGTGGATACAACTTAGGGAGAAACCAACTTGGAACATAGGGAGGGATTTGGAAGCAACCATTATCAGAGAACCCGGATTACAAAACTGAAAACTGGGGCAACACAAACACTAACCGCAACACTCTGGTTTGTGTCATGGTTATCTTATCACTTTGTGTTGGGGGTTGGGTTTTTTCTTTTCTGTTAGTTCCTTACTACCTGTAGAAATTTCTTCCCATTGAGTTTCTGCTGGGTACTTGAGACAAAGGGGGAATTCTGGTTTTTTTTGAGTTTTTCCCTCGGGGACAGGTCGCTATAGAGCCCCACATGGCACAAATCACCAGGACTCAGTCAGAAGGCTGTATAGACCTCTTTATTCAAGCAACATGTTGCTTTTATAATCTTATAAGATGCTTACATTTACTTAATGAAAACATACACTACCCATTGGTTATAAAGAAGAAACAAAACTTTTGATAAGTAAAAGGAGCCACGTCACTGTGTGAGCCAACCAAAGTCCAGATCTTTTTACTTTCTCTCTTTCTTCTTGTTGTCATGGTGATAACCTTGATGACTTCCTTGAGAGAGATATGAGACTTTCCTTATCTTCAGGAAGCCCCCTGGCTGGCTCACAAGAACAGCACAGAAATGTCTTTCCTACAAGGGCAGGGGGCGGAGATACCAGGGAATTTGGGCTCTGGTAAGGGGCTGAGTGCAGCTGGTAGCTCTCAGTTTTTCTTTGGAGGAGGGGAGCTGCCACTCTTGGGGAAGGGAGCTCCACTGCTGCTGCCAGAGCCCAGACCAGAGCTGTTTCTTCTGCTGTGGGGTGAGCCTCTGCTCGTAAGAACAGCCACTGAACTGGGACCTTATTAACATCTACCTCACTAAAACAGAGACCTATCACCATCTGCTCGGGTGCCTGGCATCCTGAGCTTGGCTCTCCCTGCCCTGCTGGAAGCCCCTCACCCCCTGCCTGCCGAGACATCCTGCAGGCCCAGCTTGCTGCTTCCTGAGAGTCCTACAAGGGGCACTGGAGCAGGCTGCCCAAGGGTTTGTGAAGCAAAGCCTCTCTTCCACTCCTTCCTGTCTTCGGACAAAGCCGCCATTGCCACGTGCTCCCCACGCCCACGCCGGAGCGCCCCCTGCAGCCGTGTGGGGATCATGGCACCTGCCCTGCCCTGCCCACCAGGAGACTGCCAGCGCCCCTGCCGTCTGTGACCGTAACTACACCAAAGGGGAAAATGCCGCAGCCGAAAGGCTGTCACTGGGTTCCGTGTTCTGTTTGTTGTTAATGCCGTAGTTGTTGTTTGTTTGCTTTATTATGCATACTAGTAAAGAACTGTCATTCCTATTCCCATATCATTGCCTGAAAGCCCCTTGATTTCACAATTCTAATTATGTGGAGGGAGGGAGTTTACATTCTCCATTCCAAGGGAGGTTGGTTTTTTTTTCTGCCTTCCCTAGCAGACACCTGTCTTGTAAACCAAGACACTTGGACAGGTTGGTAAGTGGATGGCCTTACACTGTTTTTAGTTACACAAAAGCCTTTTCGTTTTTTTTACATCTTATGTTTTGCTAATGTCTATAACACAATACATTAATCACACTATTATTTCCATAAGTGATACATAGATATTATATTCATTGCACTGCTATTTCTATGAGCAACACAGTGCCTACTTAAGCTGATAGATTATATTATATTAACAAGCAGCTAAAAAGAGTTATAATTGATACTATTTCTAAATACTTATAATCACTATCAACATGCATAGGCTAATACATAAATGCAAAAGCCAATATTATCTAGTCATTTTTCACACTGCCAGGTGTGTACGCCCTGCTTTATGTCCTGTGATAGTCCGGATGTTCCCAGACCAAACAATAGCTAAACAGTTAAAAAAAAACCAACTTCTGACCTCAGCTTATCACAGTCTGGAGCTCGTTGTAACCCCTTTATTCAGCTTGGCCAGAGGGAGCTGGCGAAATGAGGGATGGGAAGGATGGTTCTGCCCAGAAAATAAAAACTTTATTAACAAAAAAAAACAAATGTGGAAACCGCAAAATACTGCGGGCAAGATCCAAAGACCCATGGGTGTGGCAAATGCAGCCAGGTATAGGGGTATCTGAGGGCAAAGGTCCAATCATGAACGCAAACTCGGAACATGACCTTAATTTGTACCAGGTACTGAACCAACTGAGAACAAGAACCAGAAACTTGACCAAATATAACATGGTTCTATTAGCATACTACTTATTCCCATGACCCCACTCTTGCCCCTGGTGTCTCCCCTTAGTATCCTGTTTCCCATGGCCTGAGGTTGATGCCTTCTGTAAATGCTGCTGAGGCAAAAGTCCAAGCTGGACACGATTTCATATCAGCTAACCAGAAAAAAATAAAAGCAGAGGAGAGCTCTCTCCCACTGTCCATGCTGCAGACAACACAGTCCGTGAGAAAAGAATTCCAGAGGAGTAAAATGAAACTTCTGCAGACAAATGGTGTGCGTGTGCGTCTTCCCCATCCATCCCCCCCCCCCCCCCACCTTTGGTCTCTCTGTCTCTCTGGTCCTAGCTTAAAGCTACAGGACCCATTTCTGAGCAGGAAAAAAACAGATGATGGGGATACTGGAGCATTCAGTCACCCCAGGACACAGGCCTAACTTACTTAGATACCCTAGGTACTTAAACATTTAAGAAAGCAGCATTTTTCCCAGATGTGCTATAGCATATGTGCACAGAGATAAAGACTCAGTGCAAGCAAGGTACCCGTGAAAATTTCCCCTCAAAGGTAAGTAAAATACTCACTTTGGATGCCTTTGTACCTCCCCAACAGGTGAAGGGTTAGGCCTTGAGGAGTGCGAGTATCAGCCCAGGATTTGTCGTCATTCAGTGATCCTCTGAGTACAGCAAACTTGAGAGTTCACTGGCTCTGAGAGGCATCCCACTCAGAAGGAGGTTGCTGGTTGCAGCCCCGTGCAGTCCAGAAGAGCTAAAAGGGTGTCATTTTGGACCACTGTTTATAGGGTCACAAAAGAGTGAGCTTTAGTCATAACAATGTTTCATCCTGGCCACAGTTTGGGTCAGCACTTTCTTTGAAAGTATGAGAACAGGGATGTTATGCCATTCAGGCAAGAAAAAGAGTTTCCAAGGCTGTTCATAAAGAAAACAGGAGCTCATTAGACATCAGCAGTTCCTGGGAGCAGGCAGTTTCTGATAAGCTCAATAAGAGCTCAGCCCAGGTGTTGTTTTTCAAGGCAGAGGCCTAATGAGCATTTCTCAGATCACAGTGAGTCCAGGGAAAGATGGGCTGGGAGGGAAGGGGGGGGGGGGGGGGGGGAATGCGCCATGACAGGTGGGTGCCTGAAGTCCAGCCAAGGTTAACCCACTGTTGTCCCTAAAACAAGATACTTTTTGGTTTGCAGAAAAAAATTCCAAAACTTGTAAAAGTTGTAAAGCCGTTATGATTTATTTCCGTGCTGGATGCATGATCCCCAAGGACATGCACACCCATGAAAATTCCCAAGTCTATTTTATCCCCTTACCTGTTGCATATGCATAAAAGACATATGCATATGTATTAGACGGTCTTATCAATTTTATGAGCCTGTGCAGTTCTTCAGTCTTGTAGTTTGTGAAAAATGCATATTTTATGATTGGCTTTTCGCAAATAATAAGTTGAATGCTATATGTATTATGTTATATTGATTAGAAGTGCTGTATTAACATTTTAATAGTATGGTATATGTAGTTTTGTAGTTAAAATAGAACCTCTGTATGTGGGGTTTTTTTTAACTAGCTCAAGCAAGAGATGAGATAATCAAGAAACTCTTCACACAGAGATGGCAGTGATGGGGGCCCATAAAGAATTACTGCCTCCTTATCGGAAAAGACAAACATTCTTCCACCTTCTCTCCGTCTTTATGGAACCACCAGGATTAAGGGGAAGAAGTTGACAAAAACCAGAAAAGTTCTTAATTTGCAAGGAATTTATGCATCATGTATGAGATGTATGAATATGCAACAGGCTACTGCTTTTAAAGATTATTCCTTTGTTCACAAGGTATGCTTATTGGGCTTAAGTGCCGGAGAGCATCCGGACTTCCGTAATTCTTTGCTTTTTATTGTCTTGTAATTGTCCTAACTCTAAATTTTCATTACTCTAATTGTATTACTATTTTTATAACTATTTTATTATTATTAAACTTTTAAAATTTTAAAAACCAAGTGATTGGCGTTTTTCACAATTATGGTAGCAGAGGATGGTTACTAACACCTCTCTGCCGGTGCCTTAGGAGAGTCAGAGTGAGGGAGACATGTCCTGCCCTGATTAGGCAGCCTCACTGTGCTCCCCTGGTGCTACCGACAGATGCAGGTTACAATCCGATGGACAAAAGGAGACAATAAAACAAAGAAAAGGGAAAGGATTTCCTAAAACCGCGGGAATTAGCCCCTAAGACCAAAGTGTACACGAAGAACAAAGACCCAAGGACAAGGGATAGGTAAGTATTTGTTGGGATGGGGTGGATAAGGGGGGATGAATGTGGGTGAATGAGAGGCGGGCTGGTTACCCCAGACCTGCTAAGTGAGTGCAGTAGTCTCCCATGCTGCGTTTCCGTCTTTTTCGCGAGAAAAGCGGCCAGTAAAGAGACGAAGCGAGTGATAAAAAGAGTGAGACAATCCCCCCGGGGAAAACCGGGAGGGGTCTCAGGGAAAGAGTAGGACCCCTTAAGGGGGTAAAAAAAAAAAAAAAAAAAAAAAAAAAAAAAGGTAAAATAAAAGGTAAAAAGAGGGTTTTCTTGGCATAATTAATTGGAGGAAAAAAATTTAAAAGGTAAAATGTGTGGGAGGGGCCCCTAAAAATTCTGCTTTGGACAACATATCTAGATTGAGGGATATCCAAGAATACCAGCACTGGCCAGTAACACCTATTAGGTGAATTAAAAGGTACCTTCTTTTTGTGTATGCGAGGGTGGGTCCCGCACCAACAAGTCCCCTCCGGGTGGGAGCTGAGGCAAAACCCGCAAAACTAGCCTTGTTCCCCTGGGCGTGAGGGGGAAGTTGTGACTGCAGCCAGCCTCAAAGGTGAATTGGAACCAGAGGCAAACAAAAGGTACCTTTCCTTGTTGTGTACACGAGGGTGGGTCCCGCACCAACAAGTCCCCTGCGGGTGAGAGCTTAGGTAAAACCCTGCAGACCTAGCCTCGTTCCCCTGGGCGTGAGGGGGAAGCTGTGACTCGCACCAAGTGTGAGTCGCATGCAGCCAGCCTCAAAGGTGAATTGGCACCAGAGGCAACAAAACTCAGGGCACTTCCCAGAGGCCTAGCGGTACTGAAGCCCAGAGAGGCTGCCCCCAAGGCAAGGATGGCTCAGTATCGTAGGAACTTTTAGCACCGCGGCTGCGTAAAGTAGTCGTCTAACCCATTCCCCCTGGGGGAGGGGGTGTGGGGAGTCCAGATCGGGCAAGGTACAGAGGTCCGAAACCCTGACTCTGAGGCTATCTCTAGGCAAGAGGGATAGCCAAACCTCGGGGAGGTGAAAGGGGTCAGGGTGGGGGCTTAAACGATTCACGATTCTCTGGCAACAGAAATCCCTTTGTGTATGTCTAAGAGGTTTGCTAACGTTTCCTTCCTCTGTGCAATAAAATAAAGGGAAATGTAGAAGTATGAATGAACAGGCCTGAGGTTGTGGGTGTGTGTGCGAATGTAAGTGGAAAATAAAGGTGAGTAAATAGAAATTAGTGGAAGATATGCAATGTAGATTGTTTTGAGCTAAATGTAGATGTGAGAGTGAGTGAAAAATAAAAGTGAGTAAGTGTGAACGAATGAAAGTATATGTAACAGAATTGTGAAGTCCAGAAGTATGAATGAACAGGCTTGAGGGTGTGAATGGGACTGAGAATGAGCGAGAGACAAAGGTGAGTAAATGGAAATGAGTGGAAGATATGTAATGTAGATTGTTTATTTTGAGCTTTATTTCTTTGGAGGGAGGTGTATTATGTCGAATGGTTTGTGAGAGAAAGGATTTTCTTGCATGGGTAGTTGAAAGAAGGTAGTATTCAGGTTGTTAGAGAAAGTGAGAAAAAAAAAAAAAGGGGCATGGAATGAATAGATAAGATTTTGGGAAAATAAAAAAATGGGACAGAAAACCAGTAAAAAGGAAGAAAAAGGGGAAAAGGGAGTGGAACAAGAGGGAACCACACCACTCGCAGTCGAGCCGCTTGTCCCGGGCCCTGGCTCTCCGCTTGTTTCAGCTCCGTCGGTCCCAGTCCCGGCATTTGTCCCAGGTCCCAGCGAGCCGCTCACTTTGGCTCCGCCTGCCCTGGTGCCTGTTTCGCTGCCCGCAGCCTCTGTACCAGTCCTCGTCTCGCTGCTCGCGGCTGCCCAACCGGCCCCTGCCCCCATACCGCCCGGCGGGTCCGTGGCCGCTCTGCCGGCCGCGCCTGGCGGGCTCTCGTCCGTCCCGTCCGTCCCGTCTGTCCCATCCTTGACCGCTCCTCCTGCGGCTGTTTCCTCTGCCCCATCCCCAGCGACTCTGACCGTTCCAGCTGTGCTGGGTACCGCCGCTGCTGCTTTGCCTCTGCTGGGAACAGCTGACCCAGCCGCCATTAACCACGCTCTCAGCTGGTACCCCCTAGAAATGCCCCCTCGTTTGTCGGTTCCGGCAGCAAACCCTGCCCATGCTCCCCTGAGCTCCGTTCTCCTGGTAACCGCAACTCCAGCTCAAAGAAACTCGCAACCTGGAGGACGCCCCTTATAGGAACACGAGAAGTTCAGTTAGAAAACAAGATTCTCCAGACTCTTCCTCACAACACGGGAGAAAGGCTCTAGAAAAAGACTGGGATCTGTTTCCACTAAGAGAGGTCCCCATGGGAGGGGGTGGAACTGAGTTTGTAAATGCTCCTTTAACTTCTTCTGAGGTCAGGAATTTTAAAAAGGAAATCAAAGGGATTTTGAAGGATCCCATAGGCACTGCTGAACAATTAGACTAATTTTTAAGTTCAAGCATTTATACCTGGGAAGAAATGTGGTCGATAATAAAGATACTATTTTCTCCAGAAGAAAGGGAAATGATCAAAATTGCAAGCAAAGAAGCCGGGAGTAAAGAAAAACCACATCCCCTCCCTGGAAAGGACAAAATTCCAACTGCACCTCCTGAGCGGGGTCGAAATAATGAGGAGGGGAGAAAACATATGAATGAGTATTGCAATTTAATAATCAAGGGAATAAAAGGGGCATCATCTCGAGGGCAAAATGCTGAAGGGACTTTTGAGGCACAACACGGGAAAGGGGAGGCTCCAACCGAATGGTTGGACAGACTTGGGAGAAATATAAGGCAACGTTCCAGAATGGATCCTGAGACTGATGTGAGAAAAGCTTTGTTAAAGATTAACTTTGTGCTTGGCCAGATAATGGAAAAAATTGAAGATCAGCATGACAAATCATTAGATGATTTATTAAAGGAGGCTCAGAAAGTCTATGGCCAAAGCCAAACTAAAAGCAAGGATTGTGGCAGTCACCATGTGAGAAAACAATTACAAGAAAAAAATCAAAAACACACAAACACTACTCCTAGATATGACAGTAGTAGAGACAGGGGAACAGAAAAAAATAAAACCCCAATACAAACCAAGTCTCAGGAGCATTCCAGGAATGTCTGCTATTACTGTAAGAGCAAAGGACATTATAAGAGAGATTGTCCTAAGAGAGCAACAGATCTGAAAATCTTCTGAGACATGAGCAAAGAAGAAGAATAGGGATATTAGAGGCTCTATTTTTTTTAAGGGAAAAATACCATCTAGAGTCTGTGATAACTTTAAAAGTGGGTCCCCAAGAAAAAAGAATTAGAATTTGTAGTAGACACAGGGGCAAAAAAGAACCTGTCTGTTAAATATTCCAAAATATTATAGTGTGAGCAAAGATACTGTAAAAGTAACAAGAAAAAAAAAAATTAACAAGGAAGTTTGGGCTAGAGAAGGAAATAGGGAAGGATGCTTCATACTGAGCAAATGTCTTCATTGAGCTGTTGATTCAGCTAATTCTTTTCCCATTACTGTGTACAAGTAGTTTAAATTATTTCTTCCAATTTGCATTGTGATTTTTCATCTTGAAATTTGTAACTTGCTATACTCTAAAGTTGAGAAACTAGTTTACAGCTGTGACATAGCCAGACCTACTTTTAATTTATTTTGAATCGATGTGAAGCTGTTCAATCACATGGTTCTCAGTGTGTAAAGTTAAACTAAAGGTAACACCAGCTACTTGGCAGGTCAATGAGAAACACTTTTTCTTCCAGCCAGTCCTTTTATATGTACCCAAATGGGTTTTGCTTTTTTAGTTTTTTGTTTTGTTTGTGTTTCTGGAAGTGCTGACTACTTGCAGTGCACCTAGAACAGCAGCTAGAGTTGTGCATGCATAGCACTTTTGAAAAATAAGGCTTATTTTTTTGACCTCGAATTGGAGATGGCTACATATATAAATGGGAACACACAAAGCTGGATGAAGAAAAGGTTTCAGTATCTTCTAATGTAAGCTGTTAATTTGTTACTTTCAGCATCACTGTGGGTGTGTGGCACACACACACATAAAAAAAAAAATTGGTGGGGGGGAATCTCTGCTTGCTGTAGTTTTATTTCTGGAATGAGTTAGACAGCTCTGAAGAAGTTGTGGGTTCCTTGTGTGGTTTACCCAGGCCTGCAGGGAGGGCTTGGTCGTGATTCCCTCTGTGCTGCAAGTAGCCCTGCAGCGTGGCAGCAGTAGCTTGCCTCTAGTGAGTTTGCAGGCAGGGTGCTTCACCACTGCAGTGCTCAGGTGCTGTTTCCTATTGTGACATTAAAGCTTAAATTCAAGAGTGCCTTTTTCCATCCAATTATTGTTTGTACCACAGGAGCCTCTTTGAACAGCGTTTCCTAGCAGTCAAAGAGAAGGTATTGCAGAGACAAATTCCTTACTTTCTGTCTCCCCCCACTGTATTCATGTTTTGTCCATTCTCTCTTCAAAATATGGATTTGTAAAACTCATGCTCTGTGTCCTCAGATGCCCTTCCCAAATCAAACCTTGGCTTCGTTGCAAATTGCATTGCACTAACTAGCATTGTCTTAAATTTTTTGGTGCAAGCAGGATCACTTTGGAAGTAAGTTGTTGTTTGCCTTGTTCCTACAACCTTTTTGAGCTTGTGAATGGAAAAAAAATTGTGATAGAAAAGCGGGTCTTTGATTTTGGCACTGTGTCAGCTGTGAGTGGCTAGTAGCCTTGGTGGAGAGTGCCATGAATTGCATGCTTGCAAAACGCACATAACAAAAGTAATTTAATTTGTAAAGAAGTTGAAAAAGGGGGAGGGGTGATTGGCAGACTTACCTCTCTAAGACATTGGAATGTGGACTGATCTTAGAAGGTGGACTGATGCTGGAATGTGGATGTTAAAATGTGAAGAGAGAGAAAGAGAGGGAGAGAAAAAGAGAGAGGGAGGTGAAGGACAGAGTTAAACGCAAGACTGTTAAAAAAAAAAAATAAAAGAAAGGGACCACCACTAGAGATAAGATCAAGGCAGAGATAGCTGACTTTCACAAAGTGATTTATTTGTTTAAGCAAGAACTCTTTTCTCTTTCTGGTTTTTGTTGTTAAGAAGAGGAGGCTTTTTGTTCTGAAGAATGAGTTAAATGTCGCCCAAAAAGTAAAAAACAAGAGATGTGATACATGTCATGTTAAAATTGGCCTGGTCTTTTTATTTAACTAATTATAGCTCACAAGAAGAAGAATTGGCCTCTGCAGCTATTAAAACAGCTGGATACAAGAAGAAGAAGTGGCTGTAGAAAAAAGCTTTTAGTTAAACCCAGAAAGTTTTGAAGAAAACTAATGGTAAAAGTTAATGCAGTATTGTCTTTCTTTTAACACTGTGTTATTAAGAAGTCCTTTCCAGGTACCACTAAAGCAGCAATCTGAACCACGGAAAGAGGGTGAATTCACGACAGCAAAATCAAAGAACTTGTGAAGAACCTTGATGAATGGACTATCGCATCTAAACCGGGTGATACCAAATTGACTTTCGACTGGGACTGGGTGGTAATGGTTTGGGAAAACCCAAATGAACCAAAGAAAGTACAAAAATAACACCTAACTGAGAAATAAGGCAAAGTTTACATCACTGGTTTTAAGCCCTGCCTAAATAAGCCCTCAGACGCCTCCGGCACCTCCTTAGGAGAGGAATACTGCCACTTCAAACAGGAAGATCAAGACTATTTTAATCAGAGTTCTCACATTCTGGCCTTAGCCTGTGACTTGTACAAGGAAGAAGGGAAATTACCATCAGTATTGTACTGTATACTTTATTTGATTCATCCCAGTGCTGGACACGCTAACTGGGTTATAAGTAAATGTTCAAATTATGAGAATAATTGGTATTGGAGCTCACAAAATCTATGTTCTCATTGCAATAGGTATTGAGTACTGAATCTATCCCCTATACAGATAGAACTCAAAGCAACTGAGGTAATAACTTTGTTTTGTGGATGGGAATTATCAGTGCCTGTTGACTGAGAGATACCTGAGGAATGGTAAGAAACCTCAGTTAAGGAGTGTTGAAAAGGACTTGCCTAAAAATATTTAGTAAAAAGGAGCAACAAAGGAAACAGAGGGCAAGCCTGGATTGACCACTGTACTCGCCACCGAGAAGATCACACATACCTGCTATGGGAAGCAACTCCATAGGCAGGGGAGGTGGGGGTATAAGCCACACCAGACCTCTGTTATTCCTGTTTCTGTCTCTCATTTGTTGTCTTTTACCTTTTGAGATACTGGCAAGATCGTGTCACAAATGCTACAGAAAATATTACATGGAAAGAAACCAAAGTTCCTTTTTGTTACACACCCCCATGTCAACAGCCACTGTTATAACCCATCCAAACTGAGTACCTGAAGGAAAAATGGGGAAAAATATTGAATTACAAGGAACTTAGGAAAAAGTGGTAATAGATGGGGCATTGAATGTCCAAAATGAGTAAGATGGATTCGTTTTACATTAGATTTCAGGAATACAGTCCAAGATTTGGCAAAAAGGCCATTAGTAAACAAAAAGGTGAAACCAGCACAGCAATCTACCTCTGTATTAAACCCAAATTATATACTGAATCGTATTATAAGATTCCAAGCAGTCATAGAGAAGATAACAAACAAAGACACTCAGGCATTGGAATTAATATTGAATCAGCAAAGCCAAACAAAAACTCTAGTGAATCAGAATAGGTTGGCTTTAGACTATGTATTGGCTAAAGAAGGGGGTGTTTGTGGAAAATTTAATATATCAGATTGCTGAAAATAGATGACAATGGGAAAGTCATCCTGGGGAAAAAAAAATAAAGAATATGACAAAGAAATAACCCAGACACCGGTCCAAAAGTGGGAAAACAATGTTAAAAACTAACTGATGGGGTAATGTATTGAAGAATGGATAGTGGAAGAAATTAAGATTCTTCCTTTGGTGTTTTACAACTGTTCTGATGTTTCTTCCTTGTTTAATCCCATCTTTTATTTGATTACTAATGAAACATGGGGTTAGAACTAGAAGATATTAATCATAGAAATTAGAAGGTATTGAATAGTTATAGGCATATAAAATAATGGATATTGCTTAGGGCCACATCCTTATGTTACGTGAGAATATACCGTATCCTGGCCTATGGGAAAGGAAGAGACTACGTGCAGAGCAGCAAGGAGAGACCTGATAAGGAGAAGGAATGTATATGGAAAACAGGATACAGGGTGTAAAGACAACTGAAAATGGGGCCCCTTATGTTCTGGAAACAGATGGATCCTGGCCCCTGGCTTGGACCGTGGCCAAGGAATCAATGGGCATGTGCAAAGCAGTGGGGTCGAAAAGTCAGCCTGAAGAAGACCATTCTTACTTCATCCCTTTTACGACCCCCGAAGCCTGGGACGACCACCAGAGACAGCTGCGCAGGCGCAGAGGACCGACAAGCTGATTAGCATACAGAGCGGAGAGGGAGGGGAGCCAGGAAATGACCCATGGGGAAACTTAATGCATATGTAACACTCCAGGGGATAAAAGAACACGTGTGTACGCAAAGGGCACGCATGTATTTGGGGAAATGTCCCACATGCGTCCGGCCGAATAAACA
The DNA here is from genome assembly GCF_031753505.1 of Anomalospiza imberbis. Classification (NCBI taxonomy): domain Eukaryota; kingdom Metazoa; phylum Chordata; class Aves; order Passeriformes; family Viduidae; genus Anomalospiza; species Anomalospiza imberbis. The sequence continues at coordinate 4,170,778 of NW_027099315.1, forward strand.
TACCTACTTTAAAACTCACCCTGTCTCTGAGTTTTAGAGTCTGGCTCCGCGTGTCACTAACATATTCTAAAGAATGCAATTGGATAAGAAATATTGCTCAAGCCAAATGATTTATAAAGAATAAGAGGAGGGATTGTGAAAAATGCATATTTTATGATTGGCTTTTCGCAAATATTAAATTGAATGCTATATGTATTATGTTATATTGATTAGAAGTGATGTATTAACATTTTAATAGTATGGTAAATGTAGTTTTGTAGTTAAAATAGAGCCTGTGTATGTGGGGTTTTTTTTTACTAGCTCAAGCAAGAGATGAGATAATCAAGACACTCTTCGCACAGAGATGGCAGTGATGGGGGCCCATAAAGAATTACTGCCTCCTTATCGGAAAAGACAAACATTCTTCCACCTTCTCTCCGTCTTTATGGAACCACCAGGATTAAGGGGAAGAAGTTGACAAAAACCAGAAAAGTTCTTAATTTGCAAGGAATTTATGCATCATGTATGAGATGTATGAATATGCAACAGGCTATTGCTTTTAAAGGTTATTCCTTTGTTCACAAGGTATGCTTATGGGGCTTAAGTGCCGGAGAGCATCCGGACTTTCTTAATTCTTTGCTTTTTATTGTCTTGTATTTGTCCTGACTCTAAATTTTCATTACTCTAATTGTATTACTATTTTTATAACTATTTTATTATTATTAAACTTTTAAAATTTTAAAAACCAAGTGATTGGCGTTTTTCACATAGTTGTAATGTGGTGTTTGTAACCCAGATTCAGTTTTTCAGTCTGCTTCAGCCCCCAGTGGGGGGTTGGGGGAGGGGGGCCTCTTCTTATCTCTCTTCAGCTTGGATGCTTACATTCCTTTCTAAGTAGCCTTGAATCTCCTTTGTTCTCTTTGCAGGCCTTTTTTGTGAGCACCCAAGTTAACACACTAAACAAGCAGACTCCAGCTATACCCAAAATTGGCTTCTACCCCGAGTTAAGTTTCCAACCCCCTGTCTCACTTTGACCCAGTGTGCAAGAGACAACAAACACACTGAGTTGAGATATTTGATTTTATTACCATTCTGCAAAATAGGGTGCCAGGCATCTAATACAACTGGCATGCCTTCTAGGAAGTGTTATAAATGCCAATCACTTGGTTTTTAAAATTTTAAAATTTTAATAATAATAAAATAGTTATAAAAATAGTAATACAATTAGAGTTATGAAAATTTAGAGTTAGGACAATTACAAGACAATAAAAAGCAAAGAATTACGGAAGTCCGGATGCTCTCCGGCACTTAAGCCCAATAAGCATACCTTGTGAACAAAGGAATAATCTTTAAAAGCAGTAGCCTGTTGCATATTCATACATCTCATACATGATGCATAAATTCCTTGCAAATTAAGAACTTTTCTGGTTTTTGTCAACTTCTTCCCCTTAATCCTGGTGGTTCCATAAAGACGGAGAGAAGGTGGAAGAATGTTTGTCTTTTCCGATAAGGAGGCAGTAATTCTTTATGGGCCCCCATCATTGTCATCTCTGTGTGAAGAGTTTCTACATTATCTCATCTCTTGCTTGAGCTAGTAAAAAAAAAACCCCACATACATTGGCTCTATTTCAACTACAAAACTACATATACCATACTATTAAAATGTTAATACATCACTTCTAATCAATATAACATAATACATATAGTATTCAGTTTAATATTTGCGTAAAGCCAATCATGAAATATGCATTTTTCACAATCCCTCCTCTTATTCTTTATAAATCATTTGGCTTGAGCAATAATTCTTATCCAATTGTATTCTTTAGACTATGCTAGTAATCAAAGAAAAGATGGGATTAAACGAGGAAGAAACATCAGAACAGTTGTAAAACATCTAAGGAAGAATTTTAATTTCTTCCACTATCCATTCTTCAATACATTACCCCATCAGTTAGTTTTTAACATTGTTTTCCCACTTTTGGACCGGTGTCTGGGTTATTTCTTTGTCATATTCTTTATTTTTTTTCCCCAGGATGACTTTCCCATTGTCATCTATTTTCAGCAATCTGATATATTAAATTTTCCACAAACACCCCCTTCTTTAGCCAATACATAGTCTAAAGCCAACCTATTCTGATTCACTAGAGTTTTTGTTTGGCTTTGCTGATTCAATATTAATTCCAATGCCTGAGTGTCTTTGTTTGTTATCTTCTCTATGACTGCTTGGAATCTTATAATACGATTCAGTATATAATTTGGGTTTAATACAGAGGTAGATTGCTGTGCTGGTTTCACCTTTTTGTTTACTAATGGCCTTTTTGCCAAATCTTGGACTGTATTCCTGAAATCTAATGTAAAACGAATCCATCTTACTCATTTTGGACATTCAATGCCCCATCTATTACCACTTTTTCCTAAGTTCCTTGTAATTCAATATTTTTCCCCATTTTTCCTTCAGGTACTCAGTTTGGATGGGTTATAACAGTGGCTGTTGACATGGGGGTGTGTAACAAAAAGGAACTTTGGTTTCTTTCCATGTAATATTTTCTGTAGCATTTGTGACACGATCTTGCCAGTATCTCAAAAGGTAAAAGACAACAAATGAGAGACAGAAACAGGAATAACAGAGGTCTGGTGTGGCTTATACCCCCACCTCCCCTGCCTATGGAGTTGCTTCCCATAGCAGGTATGTGTGATCTTCTCGGTGGCGAGTACAGTGGTCAATCCAGGCTTGCCCTCTGTTTCCTTTGTTGCTCCTTTTTACTAAATATTTTTAGGCAAGTCCTTTTCAACACTCCTTAACTGAGGTTTCTTACCATTCCTCAGGTATCTCTCAGTCAACAGGCACTGATAATTCCCATCCACAAAACAAAGTTATTACCTCAGTTGCTTTGAGTTCTATCTGTATAGGGGATAGATTCAGTACTCAATACCTATTGCAATGAGAACATAGATTTTGTGAGCTCCAATACCAATTATTCTCATAATTTGAACATTTACTTATAACCCAGTTAGCGTGTCCAGCACTGGGATGAATCAAATAAAGTATACAGTACAATACTGATGGTAATTTCCCTTCTTCCTTGTACAAGTCACAGGCTAAGGCCAGAATGTGAGAACTCTGATTAAAATAGTCTTGATCTTCCTGTTTGAAGTGGCAGTATTCCTCTCCTAAGGAGGTGCCGGAGGCGTCTGAGGGCTTATTTAGGCAGGGCTTAAAACCAGTGATGTAAACTTTGCCTTATTTCTCAGTTAGGTGTTATTTTTGTACTTTCTTTGGTTCATTTGGGTTTTCCCAAACCATTACCACCCAGTCCCAGTCGAAAGTCAATTTGGTATCACCCGGTTTAGATGCGATAGTCCATTCATCAAGGTTCTTCACAAGTTCTTTGATTTTGCTGTCGTGAATTCACCCTCTTTCCGTGGTTCAGATTGCTGCTTTAGTGGTACCTGGAAAGGACTTCTTAATAACACAGTGTTAAAAGAAAGACAATACTGCATTAACTTTTACCATTAGTTTTCTTCAAAACTTTCTGGGTTTAACTAAAAGCTTTTTTCTACAGCCACTTCTTCTTCTTGTATCCAGCTGTTTTAATAGCTGCAGAGGCCAATTCTTCTTCTTGTGAGCTATAATTAGTTAAATAAAAAGACCAGGCCAATTTTAACATGACATGTATCACATCTCTTGTTTTTTACTTTTTGGGCGACATTTAACTCATTCTTCAGAACAAAAAGCCTCCTCTTCTTAACAACAAAAACCAGAAAGAGAAAAGAGTTCTTGCTTAAACAAATAAATCACTTTGTGAAAGTCAGCTATCTCTGCCTTGATCTTATCTCTAGTGGTGGTCCCTTTCTTTTATTTTTTTTTTTTAACAGTCTTGCGTTTAACTCTGTCCTTCACCTCCCTCTCTCTTTTTCTCTCCCTCTCTTTCTCTCTCTTCACATTTTAACATCCACATTCCAGCATCAGTCCACCTTCTAAGATCAGTCCACATTCCAATGTCTTAGAGAGGTAAGTCTGCCAATCACCCCTCCCCCTTTTTCAACTTCTTTACAAATTAAATTACTTTTGTTATGTGCGTTTTGCAAGCATGCAATTCATGGCACTCTCCACCAAGGCTACTAGCCACTCACAGCTGACACAGTGCCAAAATCAAAGACCCGCTTTTCTATCACAATTTTTTTTCCATTCACAAGCTCAAAAAGGTTGTAGGAACAAGGCAAACAACAACTTACTTCCAAAGTGATCCTGCTTGCACCAAAAAATTTAAGACAATGCTAGTTAGTGCAATGCAATTTGCAACGAAGCCAAGGTTTGATTTGGGAAGGGCATCTGAGGACACAGAGCATGAGTTTTACAAATCCATATTTTGAAGAGAGAATGGACAAAACATGAATACAGTGGGGGGAGACAGAAAGTAAGGAATTTGTCTCTGCAATACCTTCTCTTTGACTGCTAGGAAACGCTGTTCAAAGAGGCTCCTGTGGTACAAACAATAATTGGATGGAAAAAGGCACTCTTGAATTTAAGCTTTAATGTCACAATAGGAAACAGCACCTGAGCACTGCAGTGGTGAAGCACCCTGCCTGCAAACTCACTAGAGGCAAGCTACTGCTGCCACGCTGCAGGGCTACTTGCAGCACAGAGGGAATCACGACCAAGCCCTCCCTGCAGGCCTGGGTAAACCACACAAGGAACCCACAACTTCTTCAGAGCTGTCTAACTCATTCCAGAAATAAAACTACAGCAAGCAGAGATTCCCCCCCACCAATTTTTTTTTTTATGTGTGTGTGTGCCACACACCCACAGTGATGCTGAAAGTAACAAATTAACAGCTTACATTAGAAGATACTGAAACCTTTTCTTCATCCAGCTTTGTGTGTTCCCATTTATATATGTAGCCATCTCCAATTCGAGGTCAAAAAAATAAGCCTTATTTTTCAAAAGTGCTATGCATGCACAACTCTAGCTGCTGTTCTAGGTGCACTGCAAGTAGTCAGCACTTCCAGAAACACAAACAAAACAAAAAACTAAAAAAGCAAAACCCATTTGGGTACATATAAAAGGACTGGCTGGAAGAAAAAGTGTTTCTCATTGACCTGCCAAGTAGCTGGTGTTACCTTTAGTTTAACTTTACACACTGAGAACCATGTGATTGAACAGCTTCACATCGATTCAAAATAAATTAAAAGTAGGTCTGGCTATGTCACAGCTGTAAACTAGTTTCTCAACTTTAGAGTATAGCAAGTTACAAATTTCAAGATGAAAAATCACAATGCAAATTGGAAGAAATAATTTAAACTACTTGTACACAGTAATGGGAAAAGAATTAGCTGAATCAACAGCTCAATGAAGACATTTGCTCAGTATGAAGCATCCTTCCCTATTTCCTTCTCTAGCCCAAACTTCCTTGTTAATTTTTTTTTTTCTTGTTACTTTTACAGTATCTTTGCTCACACTATAATATTTTGGAATATTTAACAGACAGGTTCTTTTTTGCCCCTGTGTCTACTACAAATTCTAATTCTTTTTTCTTGGGGACCCACTTTTAAAGTTATCACAGACTCTAGATGGTATTTTTCCCTTAAAAAAAATAGAGCCTCTAATATCCCTATTCTTCTTCTTTGCTCATGTCTCAGAAGATTTTCAGATCTGTTGCTCTCTTAGGACAATCTCTCTTATAATGTCCTTTGCTCTTACAGTAATAGCAGACATTCCTGGAATGCTCCTGAGACTTGGTTTGTATTGGGGTTTTATTTTTTTCTGTTCCCCTGTCTCTACTACTGTCATATCTAGGAGTAGTGTTTGTGTGTTTTTGATTTTTTTCTTGTAATTGTTTTCTCACATGGTGACTGCCACAATCCTTGCTTTTAGTTTGGCTTTGGCCATAGACTTTCTGAGCCTCCTTTAATAAATCATCTAATGATTTGTCATGCTGATCTTCAATTTTTTCCATTATCTGGCCAAGCACAAAGTTAATCTTTAACAAAGCTTTTCTCACATCAGTCTCAGGATCCATTCTGGAACGTTGCCTTATATTTCTCCCAAGTCTGTCCAACCATTCGGTTGGAGCCTCCCCTTTCCCGTGTTGTGCCTCAAAAGTCCCTTCAGCATTTTGCCCTCGAGATGATGCCCCTTTTATTCCCTTGATTATTAAATTGCAATACTCATTCATATGTTTTCTCCCCTCCTCATTATTTCGACCCCGCTCAGGAGGTGCAGTTGGAATTTTGTCCTTTCCAGGGAGGGGATGTGGTTTTTCTTTACTCCCGGCTTCTTTGCTTGCAATTTTGATCATTTCCCTTTCTTCTGGAGAAAATAGTATCTTTATTATCGACCACATTTCTTCCCAGGTATAAATGCTTGAACTTAAAAATTAGTCTAATTGTTCAGCAGTGCCTATGGGATCCTTCAAAATCCCTTTGATTTCCTTTTTAAAATTCCTGACCTCAGAAGAAGTTAAAGGAGCATTTACAAACTCAGTTCCACCCCCTCCCATGGGGACCTCTCTTAGTGGAAACAGATCCCAGTCTTTTTCTAGAGCCTTTCTCCCGTGTTGTGAGGAAGAGTCTGGAGAATCTTGTTTTCTAACTGAACTTCTCGTGTTCCTATAAGGGGCGTCCTCCAGGTTGCGAGTTTCTTTGAGCTGGAGTTGCGGTTACCAGGAGAACGGAGCTCAGGGGAGCATGGGCAGGGTTTGCTGCCGGAACCGACAAACGAGGGGGCATTTCTAGGGGGTACCAGCTGAGAGCGTGGTTAATGGCGGCTGGGTCAGCTGTTCCCAGCAGAGGCAAAGCAGCAGCGGCGGTACCCAGAACAGCTGGAACGGTCAGAGTCGCTGGGGATGGGGCAGAGGAAACAGCCGCAGGAGGAGCGGTCAAGGATGGGACAGACGGGACGGACGAGAGCCCGCCAGGCGCGGCTGGCAGAGCGGCCACGGACCAGCCGGGCGGGATGGGACCAGGGACCGGTTGGGCAGCCGCGACCAGCGAGACGAGGACTGGTACAGAGGCTGCGGGCGGCGAAACAGGCACCGGGACAGGCGCCGGCACCAGGGCAGGCGGAGCCGAAGTGAGCGGCTCGCTGGGACCTGGGACAAATGCCGGGACTGGGACCGACGGAGCTGAAACAAGCGGAGAGCCAGGGCCTGGGACAAGCGGCTCGACTGCGAGTGGTGTGGTTCCCTCTTGTTCCACTCCCTTTTCCCCTTTTTCTTCCTTTTTACTGGTTTTCTGTCCCATTTTTTTATTTTCCCAAAATCTTATCTATTCATTCCATGCCCCTTTTTTTTTCTCACTTTCTCTAACAACCTGAATACTACCTTCTTTCAACTACCCATGCAAGAAAATCCTTTCTCTCACAAACCATTCGACATAATACACCTCCCTCCAAAGAAATAAAGCTCAAAATAAACAATCTACATTACATATCTTCCACTCATTTCCATTTACTCACTTTTATCTCTCGCTCACTCTCACTCACATTCACGCCCTCAGGCCTGTTCATTCATACTTCTACATTTCCCTTTATTTTATTGCACAGAGGAAGGAAACGTTAGCAAACCTCTTAGACTTACACAAAGGGATTTCTGTTGCCAGAGAATCGTGAATCGTGTAAGCCCCCACCCTGACCCCTTCCGCCTCCCCGAGGTTTGGCTATCCCTCTTCCCTAGAGATAGCCTCAGAGTCAAGCGTTTGGACCTCCGTACCTTGCCCGATCTGGACTCCCCACACCCCCTCCCCCAGGGGGAATGGGTTAGACGACTACTTTACGCAGCCGCGGTGCTGAAAGGTCCTACGATACTGAGCCATCCTTGCTTTGGGGGCAGCCTCTCTGGGCTTCAGTACCGCTGGGCCTCTGGGAAGTGCCCTGAGTTACTCAATCCTGGGTGCTCTCGAAGGTTAATATCTCAACCCAGCAGACTTTTTCACTCAAGTTTTCTCAGGGTTTTGCCCAAGCTCCCACCCTCAGGGGACTTGTTGGTGCGGGATCCACTCTCGCGTACACAACAAGTAAAGGTACCTTTTTTTTGCCTCTGGTTCCAATTCACCTTTGAGGCTGGCTGCAGTCACAACTTCCCCCTCACGCCCAGGGGAACAAGGCTAGTTTTGCGGGTTTTGCCTCAGCTCCCACCCACAGGATACTTGTTGGTGCGGGACCCACCCTCGCGTACACAGCAAGAAGGTACCTTTTATTTCACCTAATAGGTGTTACTGGCCAGTGTTGGTATTCTTGGATATCCCTCAATCTAGTTGTGTTGTCCAAAGCAGAATTTTTAGGGGCCTCTCCCACACATTTTACCTTTTGAATTTTTTTTCCTCCAATTAATTATGCCAAGAAAACCCTCTTTTATCTTTTATTCTTCTCTAATTAATTATGCCAAGAAAACTCTCTTTTTACCTTTTATTTTACCCAATGGATTATACCAGGAACACCCTCGGCTTCTTCTCTCCAAGGGGTCCCACTCTTTCCCCGAGACGCAATCCCAATTTTCCCCGGGGGGATTCTCTCACTCTTTTCTCATTCGCTTCGTCTCTGTACTGGCCGCTTTTCTCACGAAAAAGACGGAAACGCAGCATAAGAAACTTCGCAATTGCTTAGCAGGTCTGGGGTACCCAGCCCGCCTCTCATTCACACACATTCATCCCCCCCTTATCCACCCCATCCCAACAAAAACTTACCTATCCCTTGTCCTTGGGTCTTTGTTCTTCGTGTACACTTTGGTCTTAGGGGTTAATTCCCGCGGTTTTAGGAAATCCTTTCCCTTTTCTTTGTTTTATTGTCTCCTTTTGTCCATCGGATCGTAACCTGCATCCGTGGGTAGCACCAGGGGAGCACAGTGAGGCTGCCTAATCAGCGCAGGACGCGTCTCCCTCACTCTGACTTTCCTAAGGCACCGGCAGAGAGGTGTTAGGAACCATCCTCTGCTACCATTTGTTATAAACGCCAATCACTTGGTTTTTAAAATTTTAAAAGTTAAATATTAATAAAATAGTTATAAAAATAGTAATACAATTAGAGTGATGAAAATTTAGAGTTAGGACAATTACAAGACAATAAAAAGCAAAGAATTACGGACGTCCGGATGCTCTCCGGCACTTAAGCCCAATAAGCATGCTTTGTGAACAAAGGAATAATCTTTAAAAGCAGTAGCCTGTTGCATATTCGTATATCTCATACATGATGCGTAAATTCCTTGCAAATTAAGAACTTTTCTGGTTTTTGTCAACTTCTTCCCCTTAATCCTGGTGGTTCCATAAAGACGGAGAGAAGGTGGAAGAATGTTTGTCTTTTCCGATAAGGAGGCAGTAATTCTTTATGGGCCCCCATCATTGTCATCTCTGTGTGAAGAGTTTCTACATTATCTCATCTCTTGCTTGAGTTAGTAAAAGAAAAAAACCCACATACATAGGCTCTATTTTAACTACAAAACTACATTTACCATACTATTAAAATGTTAATTCAGCACTTCTAATCAATATAACATAATACATATAGTATTCAATTTAATATTTGCGCAAAGCCAATCATGAAATATGCATTTTTCACAGAAGCAAGCACTGTCTTTTATACAAAAAGGCAGTAAAGAAAGAATAATACAGAAACAGGTGATTGGTCAGTCATGCTTATATGAAAAGATTCTTAATGTGCATGTGACAGCCTTAGTCCAGTTCATGGTTTCTTCTAATCCATTAGCTGTGTAAAAAGTGAAAAAACCTTTTTTTTTAACTGTAAGAGGGCAGTTTAGATTAGATATTAGGAAGAAATTCTTTACTGTGAGGGTGTTGAGGCACTAGATCAGCTTGCCCAGAGAAGCCTTGAATGCCCCATCAGTGGGAAGTGTTCAAGATCAGTTTGGATAGGGCTTTGAGCAACCTGTCCTAGTGAAAGATGTCCCTGCCCTTGTCAGAGGGGTTAGACTAAATGATCTTGAAAGGTTCTTTTCAACCCAAACCATTCTATAATTCTATGACTTTGAAACTGCTAAGATTGTAAACTGGGGGGATTCCACACTGGAAAGTATGTAAAGATGTATGTGTGAAAAATGCATATTATATGGCTCTACGCAGATATTTACTATATGTATTATGCTAGGTTGGAAAGTTATGCTGTAGTAACATTTTAATAATATAGTAAATGTAGTTTTGTAATTGAAATTAAGCTTTAGTAGTTAAAATAGAAAATATGTGTGTGTGGTATTCTTTTTGCTCAAGAGAAGGAGAAGATAATCAAGAAAGAAATTCTTCATACAGAGATAACAATTGCAGAAACCCCTAAATCTTCCAGAGGAGAGGAATTTATGGCTTTCCTTATCAACAAAAAAACCGAACTTCTCCAAACTCGACTTAGACTTCAAGGCACCTGGGATTAACAGGAATTCCTCAACAAGTACCGGACTAATTTCTTGTTTGAAATAAAAAATATGCATATTCATGAAGTGATTTGTGTATGCAACAGGTTACCCCTCTTAAGGAGGGAATTCTCTTTTATCGGGGTCCTTCTCCTGGCTCACTTTTGGTCCAGAAAGAGGTACCCAGCCTGGGCTGTAATTTTTTTTTTGCTGTTATTGTCTCTTTAATTGTCCTAACTCTAATTGTTTAATCTTTATTACTATACTTGTATTAATTTTTTTCCATTTTATTTTTATTAAACTTTTATAAATTTTTAAAACAAGTGATCGGCGTTTATTACATATGTATGGAAAGAAGGGGTTGGACTGTACAGCATTTGCGCTTGGGGATGGAATGGTTGAGAGCCTCTGGGTAAGGTTTAGGGGGAAAAACTAATAAAGTGGATGTTGTTGTGGGAGTCTACTATAGATCACCCAGCCAGGATGATAACACCAGTGTATTATTCAATAAGTAATTAAAGGAAATATCTAGATCACTTGCTTTTGTCATTACCAGTGACTTCAATGTCCCAGATGTTAACTGGAACTATCAGACAACAGACACAAATAGATCCAAGAAATTCCTTGTGAAAAACACCATTCACTTGTGTTAAAATTTTAGAAGTTTAATAGTGTAAGAGACTGAAGTTTCCCCTCATTTTCCCCTCCAACTAAGAGACAATGCTATGTTCTTAATGCTCTAGGAGCTATAGAATCTATGAATGTGGCCTTAGTTAAACTCACGCTCCCCAGAGATGAGAATCAATTAGTTGTCAAAACGGTAATCGGGGACATTCCAAATAATTTATTAAGGATGGATGTCCTTACCGGGAGACAGTGGGAAGACTGTGAAGGATTTCTGTGGTCTTTTGGCACAATGCCTCTTAATATTAGACTGCTTCAAACTGCACCCTCCCTACCGTATAGCAAAACAACTAACGTAAAACAATACCCTCTTGCATTCTGGTGCCAGAGAAGGTATCAAACCAGTTATACAGGATTTGCGAGAACAAGAAGTAATTGTTAATACACACTCTCCTTTTAACCTCACCAGTGTGGCCAGTTCGAAAACCCAATGGGAAGTGGAGGCTGACAATAGATTTCCGCAGGCTTAATGCCAGCACAGGCCCTCTTACAGCAACGGTCCCAAACTTAGCTGAATTAATAACATCAATTCAAGAAAAGTCTCATTCAATCATGGCAACTATAGATGTCAAAGACATGTTCTTTATGATACCTATACAGCCAGAAGATATGGACCGTTTTGCCTTTATGTGGGAAGGACAGCAATACACTTTCACTAGGCTTCCCCAAGGCTACAAACACTCCCCCACTTTAGCCCACCACACTTTAGCCAAAGACTTAAAAAAGATACCCAAACCTGACAATGTAACTTTATCAATACATTGATGATATTCTTGGGAGAGGAGATGAAATACAAGTAGTGGGAGATACTCAGCAAAAAACAATCTCTCATTTAGAAAGTCTTGATTTGTAGATTCCACCAGAGAAAATTCAAAAACCTTCTCAGGAAGTGAAGTTTTTGGGAATTTGGTGGAAAGGGTGTATGACATGTATTCCACCTGATACCCTAACTTCTTTAGATCAGATTAAAATGCCTGAATCCAGGAAAGATCTCCAGCAAGTTCTAGGATTGTTAGTGTTCTGGAGAAAACACATTTCAGATTTCTCAATAATTGCCAGGCCCCTTTATGACTTGCTGAGGAAGAGGGTGAAATGGGATTGGACTCCTTCTCAGGAAAAAGCATTGCAATTGCTAATTTTTGAAGCAACAGCTCATCAAGCATTAGGTCCTATCCACCCGACAGATCCCTTTCAGGTAGAATGGGGATTTGCCTCCTCAGGGCTGTCAGTACACATATGGCAGTGGGGTTCTGAGGGTCTGACTAGGCCTGTTGGTTTTTATTTCTGTGGTTTTAAAGATGCTGAGAAAAGATACACTACCTGGGAAAAAGGATTGTTTGTGGTTAGCTTAGGACTCATAGAAGTGGAAAAAATTGCACGACAACAACCTATTGTCTTTAGAGGCCCTTTCAAAGTTATTAAGGCAATAACTACTGGGATCCCCACTCCTGACAGGGTGGTTCAGAGGGCCTCAGTTAGAAAGTGGTATGCTCAGATTGAATACTATTATAACACTTTCTCAATAACATAAGGTGCTGTAAAAAAATAAGGGATCCAAGACACTGAGAGCCTGGGTAGCAGCCAAGACAAACCTAATTCTGTAATCAAAGTAGCCCCTCCTCTCTCCCCTGAAACAATCAGCAAATTCTTGGTTCACTGACACCTCGGCAAAACGGGAAGGGAAGGTGTGGAAATACAGAGCAGCTGCCCTACCCATTTCCTCTGGGGAGCAGATAATTACTGAGGGGGAAGGCAGTGCTCAAGTTGGGGAGCTGATAGCTGTTTAGAGTGTTTTCCAACCCGAGGCACAGAATACCTCTCTTGTCTACATCTACACTGATTCCTATGTTGTGTACAAAGGTTGTACTGAGTGGCTTCCTTTTTGGTAGCAAAATGATTGGGAAGTTAATAGAATTCCAGTGTGGCAAAAGGAAAAGTGGCAAGAAATTTTAAATATTGCAAGTCAAGGAAATTTCGCTGTTGGCTGGGTTGCTTCTCACCAAACAGATGGAAACCCAGCAGGAGAGTGGAACAATAAAGCTGATAAGCTAGCAAGACTTAGTCCCCTGAAAAAAGAACAAATTGCAGAGGACTGGGACCAATTATTAGAATGGTTGCATGTAAAAAGACAGCACACAGGTTCAAAAGATTTGTACAAGGAAGCTCATGCTCGGGGTTGGCCTGTCACCAGGGAAATGTGTAATACATGCATATCAGCCTGCAAGCAGTGTCGCAAGCGACTGGAAAGACACCCACTAGAAGATGACCCTCTGCACTTTTTAAGACATCAGGAGGTAAATATTTTGTGCTGGTAGGAGTAGAGATTGTATCTGGGTTAGTCTGGGCTGATGCTTTTAACAGAGCTACAAGAGACAATAGTGTTAAAGCATTGCAGGGGTGGTTTGGAACTTTCCCAAAGCCACAAGAAATTCAATCCGATAACGGGTCTCATTTCACTGCTAGAGTTGTACAGGACTGGGCAAAAAGTGAAGGAATTAAATGGACTTTTCACACCCCTTACTACCCTCAAGCTAACGGGATCGGAGAAAGGACCAATGGTCTTTTGAAACAACTTTTGAAACCACAGGAAGGAAATTGGGACCTTCAGTTGTGGGAAGCTGTTAAAGGAGTGAATGATAGATGGGGGGTAAAAGAGTGTCCCAAAATCATTGCTTTCTGCCAGACAGCTCTAAGCATCATTCCCTCACTACGGGGACCTGATGATCCTAAGAATCCAGCACATTACCCTGGACAACCTGTTTTGGTGGACCTCCCTACTGTAGGGGAAGTACCACTAGTGCTGAAAACCCCTCTGCATAAATATGCATGGGTAGCTTCTGATGGTCTGGGGAAAAAACATCGGATAAATACACGCTGGGTAATTCCATCATTCTAACTTTGTCTGCCTTTTAGTGGCAGGATTTTCTCTTGTGTTTGCTTTTACAGAAGAACCCCGAGGGACATGATAATCTGAACCATGATAAAACGGGTAATACTTTTCTGCATCCTACCACAACTCCATGGCCAGAACCCTGCTAAGTGGTCGTGGTCTGAAGCTACCATCAAGCACACTAATGTTCTAGGATCATATCCCAAGGGTTGCCACCCAAACCTGGCAACTATAGTGCTGCATGACTCTGAGGTATATTGTCCAAGTGAGTGGGAATGGGATCGGAAGGATTGGACTAGAACCTTCACTGGAACAATTGGTGAGATAATTGTGGTAGCATGCAGAAAAGTGGAAGGATCTCTCTATGAGAAAGCACCTTCCATTACAATTGGTGGAAATTTTATAGAACCAGGTGGAAAAAACTATCTGAATATCCCTTCAGCAAAACTGTGTCCTACAAAGATGTGGGAGTGTGCCAGACAAATTCCCCTTACTCTGTGTTGCCGCCAGGAGTATGTTGGTAACTATACTTTAGGTCCCAGAATCAACAATATTGCAATTACAAAGGATTGTGAAAATTAATTAACTGCTGGTATAGTTTTACTTTAGCCAAATTAACTTATGTGACATGCCATTGGCAAAATAACTTGACCAACGCTTGAGGTTTAAAAGGCCTAGTTTACAAATTTAAGATAAACGCTATAACAAAGCCCATATTGAGTACAGTAGTTACACCCCGATGAGTAAAAGGGACTGATAGCACAAAGCCCACATCGAGTACAGTAGTTACACCCCAATGGATAATAGGAACTGAGAGTACCTTTGCTGAATGGCCTTGGTCCCAGGCTTTTGTTTATTTTTCCGAATACATGGGAAATGTAAAGGACTTAAACCTATCAACCCTTGTTACACATGATAATCAGATATACACTAGGCAGGAATGGGAAAAACAAAAAACCTGGCAGCTGCAATGGGTAATGGGGGGAAAAATTAGTATAGGATGCCGAATGATTAACAAGACTACCTATAGTAAGGCAACATCAATCAGTGTTTTAACAAATAAAAAAAAAAGGCATAAAAAGGTTTGCACACACCCAAGCGTAAAAGATTGTTGGCACAATTTTACATTAACACAAACCACAGAAGTAGTTTGTCTTTGGTCCAATTATATTGAAGGCCTTTCTTTTACGTTTATAGTAAATGCTATAGCCCAACCTTCTACAGTTTATACCACCACCACTCGAGCCCAACCACCAGTTATGCTTATCCCAAAAATGTTTGAAATTGGACCATATATAATCAGGAAAAGAGGTCAACAACAAATATTGTTTAATCTGGCATGGTGTCTTAAACAAGTCATATTGCTGATGCAAAATAATGTCTCAGAAATTCAGCCAGCTTGTTCATCTTTTTTGCAAACCTCTTTTCAGGGTTGGACGACCTGGTTGCGACAGCGGAACCTTTTTAAAAGACGGATGCTAAGAGACATAACTGGTGCTGTGGGAACAGGATTGGGAATTGTAAATAGTATTGATCAGAAGTATTAATGAATATATTGGCTGCCACAACTAGAGATTTGACCAAATTACAACAACCACTGCAGTCGTCCTTATCGGCTTTGGGAACACATCAGTGTTTGCTAGCAAACATTTTACCAAATTGGGAAAAGGTAAATGTGAATGACCACAAATTGAAAATTGATGCACTTGGTGCTACACAAAACAATGTCTCTTTGGCTCTCAGCTGTATCCAGGTACAATTGTGGATGCAGTCAGTTGCTGCTTCAATTATAAGAGAAGGTGAAGAAGGCACTTTGCCTACTGAAATTCAGAAAATAGTTTGGGACAGTGCCACTGACTTTGAAAGAGAATTTCCAATTCTGGTGGAATTTAGTGAATTTTACCTATGACCCTCACTCAAACACAGCCACAGCCTTTGTACTAACCATATGTAATGCCTCAGTGCATTTGATATTTCCTATCATTGCATTAGGACAGAATCATGATGGAGCTATTCTCTATCCTTCTGAGCATAGGTAATGGGCTGGTCAAATTGGTGAGAAATGGCAAACTGGTAATTTCGAAACTTGTATTGTCCAGGAACAACAAGGGCTCATCTGTGAAAGTGATGCAATTATAGCTCAAGACATTTGTCTAGATACAGAACAAAATATCTGTCATTTTGAAATTCATCCTAACGAGACTTCTGAAACAGTCCTTATATATATAGGCAATGGTTGTGCATGCTTTAGAACTGCTTGTGATGTTGTATTTGTAGAAAAGTAGTAGTGAATACTAAAAATCATCCAAATTTTTGTGTTTGTAACTTTACCAGAATTACAGGATGTGATTTTTCTTAATTAGCTCCAGTTATTTCTCATTACCTTTTGCAATCCAATTACACACTGATTCACAAATTATTGCCTACCCCCATTGGGATGAACCTAACTCTGGTAAAACAATTGTTGCTTCACCAGGATCTAATTGAAATTTTAGAAAAAATCAAGAAAAAAGAACAGAAAACCCTGGTAACTGTTCATCACAATGTGAAAGAAATATACATAATGAATTGGAAAAACACAATTGACGTCTATAATTAATGCGCACAATTTGGCCAATGTCCACTCCCTTTTGGACATCCCCAAGACTATTGATACAAAGTGATTATAAAATTTAAATGTGTGTTTTAAAATAATTTTCTTTTGCAATCTTGTGAAAATTATTTTTGATTTTTGTGGTTTGTTTTGATTATTTGAAAAAACTGTTTTGACTTAATATTGATTATATTGGTTCATTGTTTAAAATTTGTTTTGAATTAATATTGATTGTATTTGTTTTATTCTTTCCTATTTTCTTCTTCCTACTGTCACGGTTTGACACTGGCGTGATGCCAGTGCCCCCATGAAAATGTACTTTTCTAAATAATTGCTGTGAGATGTGATCAGGAACAGAGCAGAGCAGGCCCAAGCTTAATAACAAAGAAAAGAACTTTATTAAACTACTACTACTATAAAAACTACAAACACTAAATCCTGGATGAAGACCTTCCAAAACACCCCTCCTCTTCCCACCTAATTTCCAAACAAACTCAACAGTGAGACACCACCCGAGACCCTGATCAAGTTGCCACCCTTCAGATAATCAAATACTCAATCTTTCAAGGGAGACAGGAGTCTCTCCTGTGCCACAGAACCCCCAGGAAACACAACTGCCGCCCTTGTGTTTCCATGTCACACATGGCAACCACCCGGAGAAAATCTGACATGGTGACACTCTTCTTTCCATGTCACAGTGCTCTCACCACCGTGCATGGACAGACTGCTCATAGGGCTCCTTTAAGGATGCTTTGCCATGGACCAAAAGAGACAACAGTTCAGTTTCTCATTTTGGGACTACAGTCCCCCCCATTTTCCCCTGGGGCTGAGGGTCCAAGAACAGAGGTCTTCTTCTCCTCTTCTTCTTCCTTGAAGACAGAGGGCTTCTCCCCACCTTCTTCAACTCTCCTCTGTTCTCTCTACTCCTCTGCTGGTAATCACTGAAACAGGTCTCTTGGCTCACCAACGCACCCCCCTAAGTGCAGCTTCTGTCAGGAGAATTTGGTTCAGTCTATGGCTAACAAGAAAAGTCCAGCCACAAGCCACTCCATCATCTCCTTCCAACTCAACAATTTCCTCGTCCATCATCTCGGATCCCAGACTGTCTCTCTTCTACTTCAAATCAAGGAGGAGTAATATTTTACAAAGCCTTCATTTCTCAGGAAAGGGTTAAAAGTTCAGACTCCCTGGACGGCTGATATCTCTGCCCAGCAGACGATTCCCAAGGCCAAGGCTGGGCACCTTCCCCCCCCTCCTTCTCCTCCGCGCCGGCAAAGTTACAGGTGCTGTCCGGACTCTCTGTCTCTTCCCTCTGGTGGGGGGGATGACAAAAACTTCTCCGCTTCTCTCCACCCTTCTGTCCACAAGAGCTGGCTCGGTTCCAGTCCTTCTACCCCTCAGCTCACCTCGACCAGACCACATGGCTTCCCCTTCCCCACCCAGCCCCATGGCTGTGCCGGGGAGGTCTGCACAGCACCCTGACCGGAACCAAAGAGAGCGAGCTCTTGGGAGTTCCTGCTTTTTAACCCCCTGTGTTCTTAGAGGCGTATCCACACCTTTAGTGGCCACTTTAGGTGCCAATATCCAAACTTGACTACTGATTGGTTTGACCCAACTTCCTGAAAGAATTCACTTCCATGTCAAACCACAACACCTACTTTTCTTTTCCTTCTTTTCTTCTCTCTCTCTCTCTGATGTTTTCTGGGATATGCTACCAATGCTGGTGAGACCTGAAGACTTCGCAACGACACTACGGAACCCTACTGATGAAGATCTCTTGATGACAATCGTGAGTCAAGGGATGGTGTAAGAGACAGTCGGAAGTACCCCTCATTTCTGCCTCACGATCGTCGCAATGGCAGAGACTAAGATCCTGAAGACCCCGATTGGAGTTCTGGCCTGGGTGAGGTGGATGATCGCCAAGTGGTTGTTTGCAGGTGTATTTGCTGTGTCGCCACACTACACTGCTTCGAGCAGGGCCTGGCAAGGAGCAGCTTGCTCTATACACTTACACCTGCTTCATGATACTCAAACCCATGAATTTTCCCACCTCTTGGCTAAATGAACTTTCTGGGATAACTTTGGTGATCTCCCACAGAAGATCCCTCATCTGCCTCAAGACCACTGTGACGGACGGAGATTGAAGCTCCCTCCCAAGGACTGAGACTGAGACCCTTATAATCTTAACACAGGGGTGCTGGCCTGACTGAAGCAGGATGTTTGTCAAGTGGTGCCTGCAGGTGTGTTTGCTGGACCAAGAAAACAATGGGTCTCGCTCACTGCTGAAATTGACTTGCCCTGCTTTGGAACATGGACTACCTGTACCCGTTTTTCAATAGACTCATTTCTCCATTACCTGTTCCCCCCACTCGGCAGAGGACTGTAAAAGACCCCTAAGTTAACCAAGACTTCGGTGAACCCCCACAGATGACAGTGAATCTATGTGGCTGGACCATCGATGATTTCGTCTCTCTGTTTGGTAGCTATGTCCCCTTCCCCCTCTTTTTCTTTCTAGCCTTTATTACCTTTCTGACCCCTCTATTGCATTTGCTGTTGGCACTCAATAAAGGTGCATTTGTTGTGATTAAACTGATGGTCCCCTGCTATTTGCCTTTTGCACTTTTGGGATCGGTAAAACGAACCATCATGGCACACCGCTTGTCCTAGCGGATCATGACAAGTAGTTATAAAATAGTAATAAAAATAATAATAAAAATTAGGAAAATAAGAATTTGGACAATCAAAGTTAGGACAATAAAAGACAATAAAAAGCAAAGAATTATGGACGTCCAGTTGTTCTTGGGCACTAAGCCACAAAAGCGTGCCTTGCTAACAAAGGATTAACACTTAAAAGCAATAGCCTGTTGCCTATTCATATATCTCATTCACGATTCAAAAATTCTTTTCAAACAAAGGGTGTTTTCTGGTTATTGTCAACTTCCCCCCTCATCTTGTAAATCAATGTTTTGGCTCCCTGAAATCTGTAAGAAGTCTGTTTCTTCCCGATAAGGAGACAATAATTCTTCTCTTGGTATTTTGGTGTGTGAAAAATGCATATTATATGATTGGGTCTTTGCAAATATTAAAAGGAAAACTATAGGTGTTATGTTGGAAAGTTATATTGTATTAATTTCTTTGTAGTACTGTATCAATCCTTTTTTAAGTAATGTGGTAAATATAGTTTTTAGGCTATAGCATAATATTAAAATAGAAACTATGTGATGTAAGATACCTTTTGTAACTAGCTCAAGAAATGGACAAGATAACCAAGAAATTCTTCGCATACTGATAACAGCAACAAGACACTAAAAATTCCAAGAGAAGAATTATGGCCTCCTTATCGGGACTGTTTAGACTTCTTCCAGACTTCTAGGAGCCAAGGAATTGATTTACAAGATGAAGGAGGGGCAGAAATTAAGCAGAAGACATCATTTGTTTGAAAAGAATGTTTGCATCATGTATGAGATATTTGAATATGCAACAGGCTATTGCTTTTAAGGGTTAATCCTTTGTTAGCGAGGTATGCTTTTGTGACTTAGTGCCCAAGAGCATCTGGACATCCATACATCTTTGCTTTTTATTGTCCTTTATTGTCCTAAATCTGATTGTCCAAATTCTTATTGCTCTAATTTTTATAACTATTTTTATAACTATTTTATTACTATTAAACTTTTAAAATTTTAAAACAAGTGATTGGCATTTTTCACAGGTGCCTTGTTGCTGTTATCTCTAAGCAAAGAATTTCTTGATTATCTTATCCATTCCTTGAGCTAGTTAGAAAAAGTATCTTACATTGTGTAGTTTCTATTTTAATATTATGTTATAGCCTAAAACTATATTTACCACACTACTTAAAAAAGATTAATACAGCATAACTTTCCAACATAACACATATAGTATTCATTTTAATATTTGTGAAAAGCCAATCATATAATATGCATCTATAACATTCCTGAAGCATGTTAAAGATAACTTTTTCATAAAGATACTAAGGGACCTACTTGGAAAGGTCCACTCATAGACCTTTTGTTTGTAAATAGGGATGGTCTCATGGGTGAAGTGATGATTAGTGGCTGTCTTGGCCACAGTGATCATGAAATAGTTGAGTTGAAAATGTTTGCTGATATGAGAAAAACTGGAAGCAGAGGTACTACCCTGGATTTTAGGGAAGTAGACTTAGGATTGTTCAAGGAGCTAGTAAGGTCCCCTGGGAATCTGCTTTCAAGAATACTGGAGCTCATAAATGCTGGTCACTTTCTAAGAATCATCTTTTAAGAGCACAGGAGCAGGCAATTCCAGTGTGTCGGAAATCAAGCAATTGGGGTAGAAGGCCACCTTGGCTGAACAGGGATCTCCTGGAACTTAGACAGAAAAAGACAATGTATGAACTTAGGAAGCAAAGTCAGGCTACAAAGGAGGACTACAGAGATGCTGTTCAGCACTGTAGGGAAAAAATTTGTGCAATCAAAGCTCAGTTGAAGTTGACGCTGGCCAGTACTGTGCTGAATGACAAAAAATGCTTTTTTACGTATGTTAACAGCAAAAGGAGGACAAAAGAAAACATTGGTCCATTACTTGATGAGGTTGGTCACCTTGCCAATAGGGATGATCATCAAGCAGAGATAGTTAATGCCTTCTTCACCTCTGTCTTTAACACCAATGATGGGGCCTGGGACCCCAGAAGCCCTGGGCTCGAGGACTATGACTGGGGGAGTGCCAAGTTTCCAGTCAACTTTGAACTTTTATAGGATGTGCTGCTGCAAGTGAATACACAGAAGTCTATGTGGCTCGATGGGATTCATCCCACAGTACTGAAAGTTGGCTGGTGTTCTTGCAAGACCTTTCACAGTTATTTATCAATGGTCTTGGGAAATGGAAGACATTCCCATTGACTGGAAGATAGTAAATATAATTCCCATTTTTAAGAAGGGCAAGAAAGAAGTCCCGGGTAATCATAAGCCTGTCAATCTTACTTTGGTGCCTGGTAATATTAGGGAAAAGATTATTCCGGGAGTTATTGAAAAACACTTGAGAGTGTCTTAGGTTGGAAATGCAAGATGTGCTGGGGGTGCGTATTCTATTGCCATCTGTTAGACGTGGGGCAGTTATCTTCTGTTAATTGGGCCACCTGTTAAAACCAGGTGGGGCAGTTTTCTTTATCTCTTCCACAACCAATCCTCCCTCCAGGGAGATCTCTTCTGTTAATGGGCCATTGAGTCTCACTGCATGACTGATAAAATTACACCATCCCTTTGTGAGATGCTCCACCTAAGGGGAGGACCTAAGCATTCCTACCTGGATATAATATGAAATTTGGAGCACCACAGGCAGCCTTTTCCCACTGGATTCCCAGAGGAGCAGCTTTCTTTTCCATGGATTCCCAGAGGAAGACCAGGCCCATGTACATCACCACAGGACATTCAGAGGAAAACTATGCCCTTCTACAGGATCATTGCTTCAACAGAACCACATCTGTCATTCCAGGAGGACTGCAGCCACCATTTAATTAGACTGCTACCAACACCCTGACTCACAGTGTCAGGTCGTATTCTGATTCTGTTACTGCTGTTTTGTATTACTTCATTTTTATTTTTATATTTTCTTTATATTTTTAAAGTTTTTTCCTAATAAAGAACTGTTATTCCTATTCCTATATCTTTGCCTGAGAGACCCTTAATTTCAAAATTATAATAATTCAGAGGGAGGGGGTTTGCATTTTCCGTTTCAAGGGAGGCTCCTGCCTTCCTTAGCGGACACCTGACTTTTCAAACCAAGACAGAGAGTCATCAGTCAAAGCCACCATGGGTTCATGAAGGGAAAGTCATGCCTTACTAACTTAACATTCTTTTATGACACAGTTACCCAGCTGGTGGACAAAGATAAGGCATCGGCAGTAGGGTTTGGGAGATTTTAGCAAAGCTTTCGATACTGTCTCCCACAGAATCTGTATTGGGTTTGCATGGCCTGGTTTTTGGTAGCAGGGGGGCTACAGGAGTGGCTCCTGTGAGAAGCTGCCAGAAGTTTCCTCAGTGTCCAGCATAGCCAATCCCTGGTGTCTCCAAGTTGGACATGCCGCTGGCCAAGCCTAGGTCAATTAGAAATTGTGGTAACACCTCTTTGATAACATTTAAGAAAAAATAAAAAGTGGTTGTGTAGTTTTAATTTCAGCCAGAGAAGAGCAGAGTGAGAACATGTGAGAAAAACAACTATGCAGACACCAAAGTCAGTGAAGAAGGAGGGGGAGGAGGTGCTCCAGGTGCCGGAGCCAAGATTCCTCTGTAGCCTGTGGAGACCATGATAAAGCAGGCTGTCCCCCTGCAGCCCATGGAGGTCCATGGCAACGCAGAGATCCACCTGTAGCTCATGCAAGAGCCCCACGCCAGACCAGGTGGATGCCTAGAGGAGGATGTGATCCTGTGGGAGCCCTGTGGAGAGGCTGGCCCTGCTCCCATGCTGGAGCAATGTCTCCTTAGAGAACTGCACCCTGTGGAAGAGTGACCCATGCTGCAGCAGTTTGAGGGGGAAGTTTTGCCCATGGGATCATCTCACGTGGCAGGAGTTTGCAGAGAACTGTTGCTCGTGAGATGGACTTCCATTGGAGAAGTTCATGGAGAACTGTCACATGTGGGAAGGACCCCACGGTGCAGCAGGGGAATGACTCCTATCCCTGAGCAGCGAGAGAAGCCATGTGTAATGAACTGACCATAACCCCCATTCCCTGTCTCTTTGCATCACTGGGGTAGGAGGTAGAGCAGGGAAGTAGGGAGGAATGGGAGGAAGGTGTTTTTAAGGGTTTATTTTATTTCTTATTGTCCTGCTCTGCTTTTGTTAGCAATAAATTCACTTCATATCGCTAAGCTGAGCCTGTTTTGCCCATGATTGTATTTGGTGAGCGATCTCTCCCAGTCCGTATATTGTCAAAACCTCCCTCCTGGGTCCCCCTGATGGGGAGACCCCTAAAAAGTTATGTGCAAGGAATGAGAGATGGACGGGACTCTTGGTTTTTCAGTGTTCAGGTTATTGTTTATTTTTCTCTTATCAAAAGTTCTGCACACCATCTACATGCCAGACTTAGAATACAAAGAGAAGGCACCAAAAATCACAAGACACACAGATTCAAGGTCTTTTAAAGCTGTTTTGTCCAATTAACTCTTAGAATGTACTTTATTTCTACCTTTCTACCAATAACTTATTATTTTTGTGTCCATGCAACATCTGCATTGCAGTTCTTTCTAACCAATCACCCTGTGCTCCCAACACTGCAGAAAATGGAGCAGATTAAGAACAAGAAGGAGATCAGACAATGACCAAAATCCTCCATCTTTTCTCCTATTCACCTCCATACTAAAAACCCAAAACTCTATGTTTTTCACCCTGTGACAAACTATACTACTATCTATTTCACACATTTGTAGTTTCTAATTCATCCCAAAGTCCTGGAAGCTTTCTCCATGGACGAAGGTTAAAAGCAGTGTTCTCCTGAGGATCAGGACATCTTAGGACAGGCATAGAAATATTCCCTGTACCCTGGGTTCCAACAGTATATCAACCCATGAACCCTTCATTATATTTTCTCTCCTCTGTCTGGCTGCAGAGGGGAGTGAGTGAGTGGCTTTCATGGGTGCCTGGCATCTGGCCAGCATCAACCCATGACAGTATCCTTCTGGACAAAATGTCCAGCATACAGCCAGACATGCACACAGTACAATGGGTGGACAATTGGCTGAAGAGTCAGGCTCAAAGAGTTCTTGTAAATGGGGCAACATCTGGCTGGCAACCAGACACTTAGTGGTGTTCCATAGGGCTCAATTTTAGTCAGTTCTCTTCAATGCTTTTATCAATGACCTGGACGTAGAAGTTGAGTACACACTAAGTTTGTTGATGATACTAAATTAAGAGAAGTCAATTCCCTCAAAGGTAGAGAGGCCTTACTGAGAGATCTTGATAGATTAGAGTTCTGAGCAATCGCCAGCCTTAAGAAATTTAACAAGGACAAATGCCAGATTCTGCACCTGGAATGGTGTAATCCTGGATGTACACATAGACTGGGGGGCAAGAGGTTGAAGTGCAGACCTGCAGAAAGTTATTGTCTTGGTTTGAAAGACAGGTGTCTACCAAGGATGGCGGGAACCTCCCTTGGCATGGAGAATATGACCCCCTTTCCCCCAAATTATTATAATTTTGAAATTATGGGGCTTTCAAGCAACAATATGGTAAAAGGAATAGCAGTTCTTTACTAGTATATATATATGTATAAAAAGGCAAGCAATCATCAACAACAGCAGCAACAACAAACAGGAAAAAAACAGAAACCCAACAACAGCCTTCTCTCAGCTGTCAAGCACTTTCCCCTTTGGTGTAGTTATGGTCACAGCCGGCAGGGGTGTTGTTGGCTCCTGGTGGGCAAGGTAGGTATTATGATCCCCCTGCAGCTGCAAGGGGGTGCTGTGGCGTGAGCTCAGCCATCTCTCTCCATGTGGGTAATGGCGGGTGAGCTGGTGGAAGAGATAAAAAAGGGGCTTTCTTTACAAACCCACAGGGGCAGCCGATCCTGGTGCCCCTCTGGATGGCAAAATGGACTACAGCAGGAACCTCAGAGCAGGAAGCTGGAATGGCAGAGGCAAGCAGACCCTGGAGTGGCAAACAAAATGTAGAAGAAACTCCACAGCCGTAGTAGGAGCTGTGGGGGTTTGGGTGGACACAGGGTGTCGAGTTAAAGTGTAGCAAAAAACCTGAAGCAGCAGCAGAAAAGCAGCGGGGCTGGGCAGAGGCAGCTGGGCTCCCGTAAACAGACGTGAGATGCTCCCTAGGAGGGACTCAGGACTCAGGCTCCCAGGTTTTTCCCTGAGGTGCTCGAGTAGATGGTGAGGGTCCTTCCCAGTGAGGTCAGGTGTTAATAAGGTCCCAGTTCAACAGCTGCTTTTACGAGCAAAGGCTTACCCACAGTAAGGAAGAAGCAGCAAAGGACAGAACTCTGCAGTGGCAGCGAATTCTCCCCACAGCAGCAACAGCGCTGTCTCCTCCTCTGGTCCCAAGAAAGAGAGACAGTGACACGCGGAGCTAGACTCTAAAACTCAGAGACAGAGTGAGTTTTAAAGTAGGCATGTTTATTCGGCCAGATGCATGTGGGACATTTCCCCAAATACATGCGTACCCCTTGCTTACACACGTGTTCTTTTATCCCCTGGAGTGTTACATATGCATTAAGTTTCCCCATGGGTCATTTCCTGGCTCCCCTCCCTCTCCGCTCTGTATGCTAATAAGCTTGTGGGTCCTCTGCGCCTGCGCAGCTGTCTCTGGTGGTCGTCCCAGGCTTCGGGGGTCGTAAAAGGGATGAAGTAAGAATGGTCTTCTTCAGGCTGACTTTTCGACCCCACTGCTTTGCACATGCCCATTGATTCCTTGGCCACGGTCCAAGCCAGGGGCCAGGATCCATCTGTTTCCAGAACATAAGGGGCCCCATTTTCAGTTGTCTTTACACCCTGTATCCTGTTTTCCATATACATTCCTTCTCCTTATCAGGTCTCTCCTTGCTGCTCTGCACGTAGTCTCTTCCTTTCCCATAGGCCAGGATACAGTATATTCTCACGTAACATAAGGATGTGGCCCTAAGCAATATTCATTATTTTATATGCCTATTACTATTCAATACCTTCTAATTTCTATGATTAATATCTTCTAGTTCTAACCCCATGTTTCAACAGGAGCAGAGCCCAACCCCTCACCTCCCAACCAAAATCTCATGGTATGTCTGCCCTTCCCAAGAGAAAACCCCTCAGCTAAGAGAGTATAGAGAGCCGCACCCCTCCCCCTCCTCCTTGGCTGTATCTTTTGTCTCTCTTAAGTACCATCGTTATCATCTCTTAGGCACTAAAAACTCATATTCTTTGCTCTGGGGGCCAATTTATAAGTTTACCAGGGGCTCTGTCTGGTGTCCAATCTCATCCCACAGAGCATAGAGCCTCTGACACCCCTAATCATCATCTCCTCTCAGAATCTTCTCCAGGGTGTCCTGTTCTTTCTCAGTTGCTTCATCCATTTGTAATTTTTTGCAGGACCACTTAACATGCATGCCCCTTTTTGCCACAATAATAGCAATACGCATCATCTGATGGTGGTTTTTTCCATTTACCCAGCTTCCCTTTATTTTATGCTCCCCCTTTTGGCTCCTCTCTTCCCACTCCTACACTTTCTCTTGCTACTGCCACCATAATTTTTACTTTTGTTCTGTTCTTCTCCTCATCTCTCCTTAAATAAATTTTTAGACATTCCCTTAACAGCCTTCCAATTTTTCTAATTTCCATCTAATGTCAGGCCAATCTTTGGTAACAAACTGTACTTTTAATAATACTTGACCCTCTGGTCCATCAGGATCAATGTTGGAATGTAACTGAAAATTTCGTTTTAATCGATTTAGCCATGCCCCTGGGGACTCATCCTTTTCCTGACTCCCATCAAATATCAATTTGGTATTGCTGCTTTTGGGTACAGATTCTTTTATGACTCTTATAATTAGGGTGGGTCTTGTAGTCTTGCATGTTTCTCCGGCCCTCTTCCTGGTTAGGATTCCAATTTGGGTCCACTACAGGGAGTTTTTGCTCACCCGGGTTTCCAGTGCGATTCTCCTTCTCCCAGATCTTTATCTCTGCTGACCTTATGAAGTGTATCTCCTGTGGGGAGAAGAGGATGTTCATAATAGAATGCAGCTTCCCCCAGGTATATATATTGGGACCCAGGAACTGATCTATTTGCTGTGCTGTTCCAATTGGATCTTCTACCAGGCTAACCAGTTCCTTTGTGAATGTTCTTACTTCAGGGGCTGTCAGGGGTGCATTTACAAAACCTATTCCTCCTACCCCGCCACCTAGTGGAACTTCCCTCAGGGGAAACAGCCTGTCCGGATTTATCTCTGGCCTTACACCACTTTTTGATCTGGTATTACAGTAAGGGCCAGCATCTAAAGGGTCTTTTGATTGGCTCAGTAATTCTTTGTTATAATTTTGGGAGGGTTCAGTTGTTAGGTTGGAGGATATATCCAGAGGTTTTTTCTCAGGGAAAGGGGTTGTATTCTAACTTACAGGTTGAGCAAGCTGCAGGTTAGTGGGGGTAGGAGGTGGTAGGGGAAAAGCATGAAAGGGTGGATATATATGAGGGAGTGGGGTTGTTGGAGGGGAGAAAAATGACATGGAGATTCCCTGAGGAGACAGAGGAGAGGTGGGGATCATTGGAGGGGGTAAAGGTAATGTCATGTGTATTTTGGATAATTCGTGCTTATGAGAAATAGATGTATGAAATAGGTTATGTTGGTAAGAAATATTCTTGTAAGGTTTCTTAAGCACTCAAGCTGGAATCAGGAAGATTGCTTCACGGTATTTCAAAACCGCAGCTGGCAGCAAGGAGAAAAGGACCTAATATGCAAGCGAATGAAAGTGGCTTGCTCGGAGATGGGTCCTTCTCCAGGGTGATCTGAGGAACATTTAAGTGATGAATACTCGATAAATATCTAAGATTGAGATAGCCAGAGCCATGAGGAAGACGCATCTCAATGCCGAGTTCCAGTAACTCGGTGATTGGCATACATCGCTTCCTGGACAAGGTTTTGTTCAGCTTCACGCAGAGAAAAGACACTACATGAATATGTGGGACTCTGAAAGGAAGAACAGAAACCCTGCCTCAGGCAGAATAGACAGTATAAGAACTGCTCGGACAGAACAGTCTGCGTGAACACAGGAGACCCTATGCTGTAGAGGTCGGACCTGTGTTTCACCCAGCGCCGATCCCCAGGCTCGGCACTGTCTTTTTGATTGTGGCTATCTTAGACTGAATCTCGGTCGCAAAATAAAAATCTATTTTATTAATTATTAATTTGGCTTGATCATTTTTACCTATAACAATCTTGGGGATCCCGACATGATCTGACTTAGGGGTCCAGGGACTCCCTTTCCTTGGTCTGGGCGGCACCCTGCTGATTTCAGCAGCCGGACGAGATTGAGAAACCCCGTGGAACCAATCAGATCTCAAAGTAAAAGTCAAAACCACAATCAAAGAGGGGATTAAAAACGGGCCCAGAGCTCTCGGGTACTCAGACTAGAACCTCCAAAGCTGCGGCAAATTTTTTTTTCACTCATAAAAATCGACGTGCACGAAGAATCCACGTGGGAAAAAGGACTGTAAGTATCGCGTGGTTGAGTGGGGTGCGATCGAATGTGTGTGTGAGATGTGACATCGTCACGGGGCGAGAGCTGTCCTCGAAATAGCAGTTCCACTATCCCGTGAGGGAAGAGGTCGGTTAAGGGAGAAGCGAGTGAAACTGGGTGAACTCACACCACGTAATAAAGCCTGTAACTCAGGGGGGTTCAGGGGTTCGATCACAGGAGGATCGGAGAAGGAAGGAACATTCTCAGGCACTTGAGAATTGGGAAACCTCTTCGATCCAGGACTTAGGAGTCCAGGAAAAGGTAAGAGAGTTCATTTTTATCAGCCAAAGATCCACAGATCGGTTCACTGGGCAACTAGTAGTCTGATAAGACTTGGTTGGGGGAGGACCAAGGCACACGCTTGGCGACGGCCAGTTGGTTTTGGAGTCACTTTTGGAATTCGACACAGAGGTACGGTAAGGAGATTTTAAGAATGGGAGAAAAGAAAAGTAAGATCCAGGGGAAAACCCATGAAAAATCAGGGAAGTTGAAAAAGGGGAAAAGGGATGGGGTGCCCGAAATTCCGAGGGAGAGCCCCTTGGGATGGATGTGAGAACATTGGGAGGAATGTCCTGCAAGGCATGGGAAGTTAAAGGAGAAAATGATCCATTATTGTGTAGAAGAATGGGGGGGTATGGAAATCTGGAAATACATGTTCTGGCCCACGTATGGCACGTTTGATACTAAAATGTGCCAATCTTTATTTGACTATCTATATGGAGAAAGTAGACTGGACAGTGAGGAAATGGACTACGCCAGGTTATGGGAATACGCCAGCGCAAGGCTATTCCTGGTCAAGATCTCTGGCAACAAGGTAAGTCCTAGCAAAGCATGGGAACCCTTAGAGAACCTTCCACCACCATATCAGGTCCCCCTTCCTCAAGCACAGGCCCCCATACCCACCTCAGCTGCCCCCCCATCACAACCCACATGGGCATCAGCACCTCCACTTAATGCACAGCCCTCGGCATCGGCGGTACCAGATGTACTGGGACCTTCCCAATCTCTCCTCCCCACACAATACACAGGTGATTTTAGCTGCACACTCCACACTGGGGAATCCACGTCTCCTCCCGCCAGTAGAACCCGGCAGAAAACAAGGAGAGATAATATCGATGACAGTGAGGAGGAAAAGGATAGACCCAACCTCTACACCTTAGGGGAAGTACCTACTGCTCCGATAGTTATCGTAAACGTACCGATTAACACAGGGGATGTGAGAGCCTTTAAGAGGGAAATGGGAAAATTGATGGATGACCCCCTGGGAGTGGCAGAGAGGTTGGATGAGTTCTTGGGAAACAGCATTTATTCGTATGATGATATCACTGCTATACTAAGGTCCTTATTCAATGCTGAAGAGTGGGATATGATAAGACAAGCTGCTATAAAGGACTGGGAATTCAGGAACCCCCAGGGAGGGAGTGGGGCTGAGAAATGGCCTGAACAAAGGCCACAGTGGAACGCCCAGACGGAGGAGGACCGACTTAAAATGATAGGACTGAGGAACATGTTAATACAAGGTATCCGGGGGGCAGTGCTGAAGGGACAAAACATTAGTAAAGCATTGGGAGAGTGCCAAGGGCGGGACGAGATGCCCAACGAATGGCTAGAGAGGCATAGAAAAAGCCTCCAAATGTATTTGGGGACGGATCCTAATTCTCCCGTTGGGGGAATTTTGTTAAAAACCCAATTTGTTGCCAAATCATGGGAGGATATTTGGAAAAAGTTGGAAAAAATAGAAAATTGGCAAGAGAAAAGCCGGCAGGAGTTACTAAGGGAAGCCCAGAAAGTTTATATGAGATGGGAGGATGAAAAGCAAAAGGCACAGGCAAGGGTGTTGGTGGCGGCCGTCAGGGAAGCTCAAAAGCAGGAGCAAGCCAAAAGCCCTAGGAAGCCAGCACAAGTTCAATGGCCTCAGAGAAAAGCAAAGAAGGACACAAACAGACAAGTAAGTGGCCCTGAGTGCTTTTACTGCAAACAGAAAGGGCACTTTAAGAGAGAATGCAAGAAAAGAATAAAAGATGAAAAGGTTTTCCAAGAGGATTAGAGGTGTCAGGGGCTCTATAATTTGGGGTCCAGAACACCTGGAGAGCCCTTGATAAAATTAAAAGTAGGACCCCAGAAACAGGAACTGGTTTTCTTAGTTGATTCAGGGGCAGAAAGGACCACGGTCCAGAAACTGTCACCTGGGTGTACCAAACGTAAAGATTCAGTGGTAGTTATTGGGGCACGAGCGGAACCTTTCAAGGTACCGGTATTAAAGGATGTGGAAATAGAATCTGAAAATAAAATCTGTCTTGGGAATATGTTATTAGTAGAAGAAGCCGACTATAATTTACTAGGATGGGACTTGATGGTGGTCCTGGGGATAAGTCTAATTGCACAGGATTCACAGCTCACGGTAAGTCTATATAAGTTAACTATTGAGGATGAAAAAGAAATAAATCCCAAGGTCTGGCACATCCAGGGGGAGGCGGGAAGGTTGGATATGGAACCCATACACATCGAAATTGAGAGACCGGAGGATCTTATTCGAATCAAACAATATCCCATCCCCATGGAAGGCAGACAGGGATTAAAACCTGTAATAGAGGATTTAATAAAAAAGGGCACCTTAGAGCCTTGTATGTCAAGGCATAACACACCTATTCTAGCAGCGCAAAAATCAGATGGGAGTTATTGGCTGGTGCAGGACTTGAGAGCTGTAAATCAGAGAACAAAAACTTTGTTCCCTACGGTCTCAAACCCCTATACCTTGTTAAATAACATATCTCCAGAGGACACTTGGTATAGTGTCATAGATTAAAATGATGCCTTCTGGACTTGTCCTTTAGCCAAGGAAAGTCGGGACTATTTTGCCTTCCAGTGGGAAGACCTGGAGACAAAGAGAAAACAGCAACTAAGGTGGACCTCCCTGCCTCAGGGGTTTGTGGATTCACCGAATCTCTTTATCCAGGCCCTTGAGAAACTATTGAGTGAATTTGTGCCAGTACAAGGGACCAAATTACCACAATATGTGTATGACCTACAAGTAGCCGGTCCCAAGGAAGATGATGTAAGGACTGGCACTATTGCCTTGTTAAATTTTCTGGAAGAAAAGGGGCTGAAGGTTTCAAAATGTAAACTAGAGTTCACAGAGCCTGAGGTAAAATACCTAGGACACTGGTTGACAAAAGGCAAAAAGAAATTTGATCCCGACAGGGTAGCAGGGATCCTCACCTTGCCTCCACTACAAACGAAGAGGGAACTCAGACAGGTACTAGGGCTCCTGGGTCACTGCAGGCAATGGATCAAAGGTTACAGTGAGAAGGTAAGATTTCTTTATGAAAAACTTACCACAGACAGGCTTAAGGGGACAAAATAGGATGAGGAGGGTTTCAAAGAGTTAAAAGAGACCCTTATGTCAGCTCCAGTATTGAGCCTCCTAGATGTAAAAAGACCCTTCTGTTGGGGTCGGGTTGGCAAGGCCCTAACAGTGTGAAAGTCCTTTTCCCCTAGCCCGGCAGCCAAAGAAAAGGTCTGGAAGGCGTGAAGCTGAGTTTTTAAGGTTGTTTATTTATTCTTATCTAAAATATTTTCTCTCTGATCTGCCGAGGTCCACTTAGTACAGAAGCCATGGCAATCTGCCCTGAGCCCCAGGCGTCTCCCACATTATATACACAAAATTACGTGTACCATGTTTACAGTTCCCGTACCAATACCTAAAATCTATGTTGGACAGTGTGTCCCTATCCTAGACCAATAGAAAAGTGCCACTATCACACTGAGACATGAAGGACAAGAAGAAGGAAGAACATGCTAGGGCACGCCCAGATTCCTCCATATTGTATCCCTGAATTGCATTCTAAAAACCCCCAAAATTCTACTTTTTCACTCTGTGTCAATTCCCTTATTACACTACTGGAACCCTTTTGGCTTGTAATTCCTCATATAAAGTTGGCAGCCTCTCCCATGGGCTAAACTTGAAGCCACAGGTGTTTTTGACTTGATGCCAAGGTCCCTGAGCCTCCTGCCAGGGTCTCGAGACATCCAGAGTAGCCAAAGGGATGCTCTGGACTCCGACACCCTTCCAGTTATTTGTGGATGTTAGTAATCACGCTGCCCATGGAGTCCTAACTCAGGACTGGGCAGAGACGAGAAAACTGGTCGGGTTTTTATCAAAACTCATGGACCCTGTGAGCAGGGGGTGGCCCACTTGCTTACAAGCAATTGTGGCAGTGACAGTATTAGTAGAGGAGGCCAAGAAAGTAACCTTCGGGGCCTCATTAGTAGTTTACACCACGCACAATGTAAGGAGTATTTTACAGCAGAAGGCGGCTAAGCGGCTGACAGACGCTAGGCTCCTGAAATATGAAGCCATCCTGATTCAGTCTCATGATTTAGAATTACTATCTACTTCGGCACAAAATCCTACCCAGTTTATGTTTGGGGAAGCCACAGGGGTTCCTTCTCATGATTGTGCTGAGGTGGTGGAATTACAGACTAAAATAAGGCCTGACTTGGAAGAAGAAGAACTAGAAGATGGAGAAAAATGGTTTGTGGATGGGTCAGCAAGGGTTGTTGATGGGAAAAGAAAATCCGCGTATGCCGTGATAAATGGGAAAACTGGGGAGGTGGTCGAATCGGAACCCCTGAGTGCTAGTTGGTCAGCCCAAGCTTGTGAGCTATATGCAGTATATAGAGCTTTACAGAAAATAAAAGCGAGAAGGGGAACAATCTTCACAGATTCAAAATATGCATTTGGGATAGTACACACCTTTGGAAAAATCTGGGAAAAAAGGGGGTTGCTCAATACTCGTGGGCAAGGGTTGGTGCATGAGGAAATAAT
Organism: Anomalospiza imberbis; assembly: GCF_031753505.1. Classification (NCBI taxonomy): domain Eukaryota; kingdom Metazoa; phylum Chordata; class Aves; order Passeriformes; family Viduidae; genus Anomalospiza; species Anomalospiza imberbis. The sequence continues at coordinate 4,204,301 of NW_027099315.1, forward strand.
CAGGAAAATCTTAGAGGCCATCAGAGGGCCAGAGGCAATTGCCATAGTCCACGTAAAAGGACATCAGACTGGGATGCAGTTCAGAACCCGAGGAAATAACCTAGCAGACAAGGAGGCAAAAAGCGCAGCCCTACTAAAGGTAAGCACTCCAGAGATCGGGGAAGGGGAAGTCTGAGAATACCCCCCCCATCCTTCTCAAAAAGAGATTGAAGGATACCAGAAGATCGGGGGTCGGCTGGAAGAAGGTAAGTGGCTATTACCAGACAAGAGGGAATTACTGTCCAAGGATTGTACCAGAAAAATTCTGCGGAGGTTGCACCAACAGACACATTGGGGGGCCCAGGCACTCGCAGAACAATTCTTGAAGTTCTTTGGGTGTAAAGGAATCTATGAATTGGCAAAACAGGAAGTAAAGGTGTGTATGTTCTGTCAAAAAGTTAATCGGGCTAAGACCTGGCAGGTGGCATTGGGAAACCGCCCAGTGGCATACTGGACTTTTGAAAGGATTCAGGTAGATTTTACTGATCTACCTAAAGTGGGGAGGTATAAATCTTTATTGGTTATAGTGGATTGAAACAATCCCCTCTGACTGCCCCCCTGAACTGTTATGCTAGCTCAGTCTGGGGGGACAGCTGAGGAGCAGAGCTTTAGAAGCCAGGAGAGAGAGGCTCAGTTTCCATGTGTTTATTTTCTGGGGAGAAGGAGGAAAAAAAGACCGAACAATGGCGGAGTGGGTTTTTATCTAGGTTCTGGGGGGTTGGGGCCATCTGGCCTCTGGCCAATAGGTTCCCTCTAGGGTTTAAGGGTCATTCTAACATTCTTATCTGTGGGGGTCTGCTTCAGGGTGATACCATTCCTTAAAGAACTGCAGCAGTGGATAAGCTGACCCATTGGGTAGAGGCTTTTCCAATCTCCCGGGCTACAGCCCAAACGGTATCAAGGTTCTTATTGGAGGAAATCATACCTCGATATGGGATAGTAAATTGTATAGATTCAGATCAAGGGACACACTTCACCTCAAAGGTCATTAAGCAACTGGCCAATATTCGGGGAATCCGCTGGGAATACCACACCCCATGGCACCCCCAGAGCTCCGGACAAGTCGAAAGAATGAATCAAACATTGAAAGCCCAATTGGCAAAATTAATTATGGAAACTAAAATGTCCTGGGTAAAATGCCTCTCCTTAGCTCTGTTAAACATTCAAACCATGCCACATTCTGAGACTGGGCTCTCCCCCTTTGAAATGTTATATGGGATGCCCTATGAATATGGCATGCCGGTGGGACATCCAAAAATAGAGGATGGGCAGCTACAGCCCTACCTTATAGCCATAAGCAAGAACCTTCAGGAATTGCGGAAACAAGGAATAATAATGCAAAACACCCCCTTAGGCTTCTCCATACACAAAATACAGCCTGGGGACAAGGTACTTATAAAAACTTGGAGGGAGGCTACGCTAGTACCTCACTGGGAAGGCCCCTTTCTTGTCCTCCTGACCACCGATACAGCAGTATGGACGTCAGAAAAGGGGTGGATACACGCATCACGAGTGAAGAAGATTGAGCTCCGGGAAGGGAGACCGGAGTGGAAAATCACCTCCCCCCCCAGGAGACCTGAAACTGACCCTGCGTCGGCCAAGTAAATGACTGATAGAGACCTGATAAGGTGCTCTGTACCAGATTGTGGATGTTACCCATTTGTGCATTTTATTTGTTGTTATAAATGAAAAATGATACAGCCAAATTAAAAAAAATAAAAAGAATTTATTTTAGCAATAGAGATCTAACTTAGCCAGACACAAGGAAAAGGATAGTGCCGAGCCTGGGATCGGCGCTGGGTGCAAGACAGAGAGATCAGCCTCAGCAGAGGTTTCACTCTATGCCCCCACACCACCATCCTGGTACAAGCGATTTTTATAGGGAAAATTTTGCCTGAAGCCAGGATTTTGGCATTCAGTCCTTTGTTTCATTCAAAGTCCCATAAGTTGATGAGATTTCCTTCTCGGCGACAAGGCAGAACAATTCAAAGTCTGGTGTCGTTGAAACTCTTGATGAAATTTACGGGAACACAGTATTCACATGTATCGGCCCGGGGGGATGTTCCTGATGTCCACCTTGGGTCGTTCACGCGATGATCAGCGCCTGGGTGTCTCCATATCGCCTCAGAAAAGGCCCATCTCCTGGCGAGCCACATCCCCTTGCTTGTAAATCAGGTTTCAACACACACCTGGTTTTGCCTGAGAAGGGGGGGGCTTCTAATGCCAAAGGGTACATTCTAACAACTATTTAATATTATATATATATCATGCAAAAAAATGGCGCGAATTATACGTGTTACATATAACAAGTGAGAAAGAAGTTAAGTCCCAGATGGGAAGGATGAGGAGATACCTTGATTTTAGAGCTGAAATCCTCTTATAAACTATGGAGAAAATACTCTTTTCCCTATAACACATGAAACTATGGGGAGATGAAGAGTTCAAATTGATATTGAGCAAAGGCCTCCATGCTAAAGTAAACAGATATTAAAGTAGCTGTAATCCCATGAGAAGTTTGAACAGAAATAGACAGAAGAGTAGACCTGTGCCCCTAGGAGATCTCTGCTCCCAGAAATGAAGATGATTTTAGAAGTAGATAATGAGAATTTTATCTTTGACCAACTCATATTTAAACCAATACCCCATAAACCAATACCCCATAAACCAACATAACCCATAAACAAACTATGGGAAGGCTTGTAGAAAATAGGAGGGGCTTCACAATAGCAGATTTCCCCCATGCCGCTGCTATTCATAACCAAATTGAGAACTACGAGAGAGAACTGTTTTTCCTCTTGTGGAGAAGTCTCCATAACATTAACAAGAGGGACTTCTCTCCCTAAGTGAACTGAAGAAAGACTATTTTAAAAGTGATAAACTAACTGGAACTTTAAAGTTTTGTTTCTTTACATTATCAGTAGGAAAAAAAAAGGTTGTGGGGGGGAGGAGAAGTGTTAGGAAAGGTTTGTCTTGATTCTTACTCCTTTTTTTCTTTTAGCTACTGTTAATAAAATTTTCTTTATACCCTTTTAAAATTTTGAGCCTACTTTACCTTTCTCCTAATCCTATCTCACAACAGGAAGTGAATACATTGGTGATTGGCCAACACCAAGACATACCACAATCTTTGGTACATTAAGCTGAGAAATCTTAAAATTGGAAAAATCTTAAAATAGTGAACCAAAACCACTACACAAAATTAGTGTTTCTACCCAATTTCGAACTGAAACCAGCACAGTGGCATTGGTGGCATGGTGGGTAGAGGGAATTTCTGCTTTGAACATCCACCCTAGCACCGGTAGTCAGAGTGCCAGAAGTTGTGTTTTAGTGTCTATTACTTTTGAGGTGGCTTGGACTTCTTTATAGGCTGCTAATTTTTTTTTCTTTTCTTTTTTTTTTTTTTTTTTTTTTTTTTTGGACTGTAGGTAGCTTCAGACTTTTTGTAGTTTCAACTTTAAAATCTTAGTGGTCTGTGGATACTGACAGCCTGGTCAGAGAGAGAAACAGATAAACTTTCCCAGGAATTGTTCTGGGGAGTTTTGAGAAGGCTGACAGAAGGAATTAAAACAATCTTGCAGCTGGTGTTTTGAACAGTTGTTTTCTCATAAGATGTTTACCAAAGGGTGTTTCCTTAATTAGCCAATCATGTGAGGGGTGTTGATTAAGAATCAATCAGGTTTTGGGTGAACAATGTTGGCTATAAATATCGTGGGATTGCAATAAAGGAGCCTTTTGCCTCTGAAAATGTATGGAGTCAAGTGTTGCCTTTCTTCCCGTTCCTGACTCAACGGTGAGAGTGATCGGCTTCAAGTCTTACTAGACACCTTCTGCCAAAGGCTTTAGGACAGACCATGGCTCCCGGCTGTAGAGTAGACCACATTCTTTATATTTGGTTTTGTCTTGATTAGGCTAAGGGCTATTGTATGCGTGATCTCTTGCTTGATTTGGGTAAAGGTTTGTTGTTGTTTAGGGCACTACTGGAAAGTGTTCTTTTTGTGGGTGACTAAGTAGAGAGGGCTTACAATTTGGCTGTACTTAGGAATACGCATTCCCCAAAAGCCTATGGCGCTTAGGAAAGCTTGTGGGTTTTTTTGTTGGTTGGTAGAGACATTGTTGTGATCTTGTTGATGACATTGGTGGGAATTTGATGCTGTCAGTCTTGCCACCTTACTCACAGGAATTGGTTTTCTCTAATAGGTTCCTTAATATTGTTCTTCTTGATGCTTCTAGGAGAATTTGGATAATTTTTTCTCTTTTATTAAACACTTCTGTTATCGTGTTCTCCTACACAATCTTGTCATCAATGTATTGTAGATGTTTTTGAGCTTCACTCTTTTTTAGTGTAGTCTGAATCAGTCTATGGCAGATGGTGGCACTGTGCTTCTACTTTTGGGGCGATTACTTTTAGGTGTACTGCATTCCTCTCTACATGAAGACAAATTGAGGCTTGCATTCTGTTGCTAAAGGAATGGAGAAAAATGCATTGGCAATGTTAATGGTGGCATACTACTTTGCTGCCTTGGATTCTAGCTCATATTGGAGTTGTAGCATGTTTGGCATGGCAGCGCTCAGTGGTGGAGTAATTTCATTCAAGGCATGATAGTCCACATTCAATCTCTATTCTTCAGATTTGCACATAGGCTAAATTGGGCTGTTTAAGTGTGAGTGGGTTTTGTTGACTACCCCTCGGTTCGCTAGCTCATGGATCATTTTGTGGATGGGGATTATGGCATTTCGAGTTCTTCTGTACTGCTGGCAGTGCATTGTTGAGGTGGCAATTGGTATTTGTTGGTCTTCTACCTTTAGGAGTCTTATTGTAGATGGGCTTTCTGATTGTCTAGGCAAGGTGTTTAATTGGTTGACGCCTTCTGTCTCTATAGCTGCGATCTTAAATGCCCACTTGAGTCCCTTTGGGTCTTTAAAATATCTACTTCGGAGGAAGTCTATGCCCAAAATGCATAGGGCCTCTGGGCCAGTCACAATAGGGTGTTTCTTCCACTCATTTCTAGTCAGGCTCACATCAGCTTCTACCTAAGTAAAATCTTGTGATCTCCTAGTCACGCCAGCAATAGAAACAGATTCTGCCCCCACGTCTCAATGGGATTAATGTGCACTGCGCACTAGTGTTGACTAAGGCTTCATATTTTTGTGGTTCTGATTTACTAGGTTAATGAATCTACATAGTCTAAAACCCACAGTTTTCCCTAGCTTCTATTTGGTTAGAGGCAGGGTTCCTCTAAGCCTGGTTATCCTTCCTTCCCTGGGCATATGTCTTGGCGGTTCCTTCAAGGGGATCTGTGTATGTGACAGTCTGGTCAGAGAGCAAGAAAACCAGATAAGTTTTCTCACAGCTGACTTGTGAGAATTTAGGGAGTTGTAGAGAAACGATGATAGCTTGTTATTATAAACAACCTGCAGGTGGTGTTTTCCTACTCTGTTTTCCTGTTTTTCTCAAAGATTGTTTATAAGAAAGGCGTTTTTGTTAATTAGCCAATTAGGTGAAATGCATTGATTAATTGACCAATCTGGTCTGTCTATATCGGAACAGTCTAGAAAAAGAGAGAATTTTTGTAATAAAGATGTTGCTGTGCAAACCAGCCTTCTGGTGAGTCTGTGTCATTTCTTACTCAACAGCAACAGGGATTGGATGTTAATGCGGCCTGGGGTCCCAGGGGTCCATCCGGCCCCCCAGGCAGCCGCTGCCGTGGGTGTCCTGGATAGCGCTGTGCTGATTAGGCTCAGCCTGTCTGGGTCCCTCAGGCTAGCTCCCAGCTGCAGGCAACTTAGCGAGCAACTCTGGAGTGATTTCAGCTCTGGTGAATTCAGCTCATAAGTGATTTCGCTCTGTGCTTGCAAGTGCCTCGGCAGACGCAGGGATAGAGAGAAAGAGAAGTCTGTATGGAGTTCTGCAGCGGTGTCTTTTATTGGCAGCTCCTGCGAACATTTCCAGTGACAGCACTTCTGCCGAACTGGGCAGAAATGTGAAACAGGGACTAAAAATAAAAGGGTGGCTGGACAGGAACAAACGCAGATCCAAACCAATGTGGTTAATCCGACGTTCTCCCTTTATTGTTTACAGACAGTAGTTTTTATAAACTTCCAGATATTTTACAATCGTGAGCACACTCATTGGCAAGCAAACATTGTTTGTTCCTGTCTTAAGGTGGCTAAAATTTCACACTGCAGACCTATACTAATTCACACCTAGATAACTCAGTACACTGTGTTATACCTTAACATAATTTCTGACTGCACCACAAACTTATTCTTAACTGTGCCACAGGCTTTCAGGCCTCCGAGGCCCACATCTGAGGCCTAGGCTGGGGTAGCTCAACCTTCCCTCCAAACATATAAATCACGCACATCCAGATCATGACCCATTTCTCTCAGAAATTGTTCTACAATTCCCCCTTTTTCTTTTTGAGCTACCCAGACTGATTTGAAGGCGTGGCTAGTCACCTTTCGTACACATTGTAATATGCACGGTATAAAGACTAAAATAAGTATAGTAGTAATAAAAATTATAATAACAAAACAAACTAATTCCATGAGCCACCCAGTGAAACCTAAGGAACTGAGCCAGTCAGTAAACAGAGAGGTTACAACAATTTTCTTCATATTGTCTCCCAGTTGTGTTAATTGTCTATAGATTGATTGAGAGTGGTCAGACAAATTCATGCAGCACATGCCTTCAAATTCTTCACACCCATCTCCTTGTGCTAAAAGAAGGAAATCAATGGCAGCTCTGTTTTTCAGAACTGCATGACGAACGTCATTCACGTCAGTGGCAAGATCACTTAACATGTTAGATGTAGTATTAATTTGCTCTGAGGTCCAGCAAGCCAGGGATCTTAACTGTGTGAGAGCTTGCGCTGACGCAACCCTGGAGGCGAAAATTGAGGATATTACTACAGAGGCGCGCCCCCAAAGTGATACATGGTCATTACAACGGGGTTCTAGTTGGAGAGCACTTCGTTTGGGTCATCGAGGATTCTGGGGCAAACCTATAACTTGGTGGATGGTGGGAGCAAACAGGGTTAATTTACCAAGGTAACATGGGCCTCCCACAGCTTTGTGTGGCACTGCAGACCAGGCTCGATCCCCGAAAATGAGGAAAGTTCCTGGTGCTAGTTTTCTTGCCACACCTTTTGATGGCATCACGGATTGTATCTGATTATTACAATATTCTGAATAGTTATAATACAATTGGGATCTGGGAGACAACGAAGTGTTGCTATCATGTGGCTGATGTTCATTTGGTTTTGGTTTCTGTCTTGGTTTGAAAAGACAGGAGTCTGTGAAGGAAGGCAAAAGCCTCCTGTGAAATGGAAAAGGTAAACCCCCTCCTTCCGAATTATCACAATTTCAGAATTAAAAGGGCTCTCAGGCAAAGATATGAGAATGGGAATAACAGTTTTTTACTAGGAAGGAAAAAAACTAAATAACAATGCAATTTAGCACAAGCAAAAAAAAAAAAACCACTGGCAGAGTGAGAAAAACCTGACACCCTGAGAAGTCAGGGTGTTGATAGTAGTCCAGCCAGATGGTGGCTGCTCCTCCTGGAGCGGCAATCTGCAGAAGGGTGTAGGTCTTTTCTGAAGATGCGGCGAAGGAGCAGCTGGGCCTGGTTCTTGATTCCTCTGGGAAATCCGGCGAAGAAGGCTGTCTGTTGTCTCAGAAATGCTTGTTTTATGGTGGCAGGGATGCTTGGCTCCTCCCTCTGGGTGGAGCATCTCACAATGGGATGATGTAACTAGTCTTACCAGCCACAGTGAGTAATTCAATAGCCCATTAACAGGAGATTATCTTCCTGGCAGTGTCATTGTTCTTGAAAGAGATAAGAAAAACTGCCTAACTCCCAACAGATGGCAAAAATAGAATACATGCTTATTTTACAAGCCAGGACAGTTTCATAGCATGAGGCCCAAATATCAAACAGTAATTTCCTGGGACAGAGCCCAAAATATCGAATTCTTGAGGTGGGAGACTAATGAATTTAAGATGCTGCACAACTGCAGCAGCTTGCACTTCTAGAACACTTTTTGGGTCTATTTTGGCTTGGGTTCAATTTTTGAATTCCACCCTGGAACCCAGTGGAACTCCAATTAAACAAGTATGAAAAGGACTAGATGGTGTGTTTAATGACAGGCAGAACGAATCCTGTCCTGTTTGATTGGCCCACGTGACCCACATGTTTAGTCTTTTATCGATATCAAGGATTCCAGATACTTTAGTTACAAAGACACTACTTAACAAAAGCACTGTGACCCACCACATATTTTTCCCGTTTGTGATTGTTCTGTTTAACATGAAAGAAACAAGCTTTCTTCTAAACTTAATTCTAAATACAAACTATTCTTATACTAAACTTAATATTATACTGATAATTATATAATTTAATTTCTAATACTCTAAAAAATTTTCATCAGAACTGGACTTGTCGTGGGATGTTCCAGGTAAGTCGTTGTCGTCAGCGTTGTTATCACGGTTGGCTGGAATCTCTGCCTGTGGACACTCACGGGTGAATTTGCTCGGTACCCAAACTGGACCAGTACCTGTTGAAACACACATATAACCTCTACCATTAAACAACACAGGACTTGGCCCTTGCCATTCACCTGTTTGCATGTCCTTGTGATAAACATAAAGTCCTGGAATTGGTTGCGGTCTTCCCTCTTTCACTGCTTGGTGGTGTATTACAACCGCAGGTTGTAAACACAAGTAATTTAGGGTAAACAATACTTTTAACAGTCGGTTAGATACGTCAATCTCATCATTCTGCTTTTGTTTTGCTAGATGTCTTTTCAGGGTACGATTTGCTCTCTCTCCAATAGCTTGACCTGTAGAGGAGTGAGGGATCCCTGTGGTATGTTTCACCCCCCACTTCTGCATAAATGTAGCAATTTGTTGACTGACATAAGATGGGGCATTGTCAGTCTTAATTTCTACAGGCACACCCATAACTGCAAAGCAGGCAAACAAATGCCTTTTCACATGGAGAGCTTTTTCCCCTGTCTGTGCTGTTGCCCAAATGAACTTTGAGTAGGTATCTACAGTGACATGGACATATTTCAGCCTACCAAACTCTGGAATATGAGTGACATCCATCTGCCACAATTCTAAAGCTTTCAGACCCCTTGGATTCATGCCCAGTCCGAGGCCAGGCCCATAATGACTGCATTGCGGGCCGGCACGGACAATCCCTTGAGCATCATTCAGGGGATCTGAAATTGTCGGTGGATGGCCCTTGCATTTTGATGAAATGTCTCATGACTCTTGCGGGCTCTCTCAAACTGATTCTGTGGGGGAACATGGACTGCATAACTGACCGCAGCATCCGCTACTGCATTGCCTTCCTCTAAACCACTGCTACATTGGTGGCTTTGAATGTGCATGACACAAAAGACATGCCGGCATTGTTTCAGCACACACCGCAACTGCAGGAACAATTCTCTCAAACGTTGATTTTGAGTCCTTCTGAGAAGTGAATCTTCAATCCTTTGCACAACTCCAACCACATATAATGAGTCAGAAATGACGTTGAGTGGTTCTTTGTTCCAGGTTTGGAAAGCCCAACACACGGCCTTCAACTCGAGGATTTGTAGACTATCTTTTGAATCTCCTTTGATTAAATGTTTCAGCCATTGCCCTCGTTGTTGCCAAATGCATGCAGCTCTTTTTGTTTTTCGGCCAGCATCTGTGAAAACTGTCTTTCCTTCGACTGGTTTCTCTGAACATAAAGGTCTTTCCAACCACTGATAACGTTTGATGAAATACCACATGGGGCCTTTCGGTTGTCTGTTGTGCACCACTCCTGTGAAACCTAACAATGCTTCCTGCAGTGCAACAGAGTGTCTGAGCAGCCATTCTAGATCTTCATTCTTCACAGGAACACTGATGTCTGCTGGTTCTTTCCCATCTATTTCTAGAATTCTGTCTCTGCCTTTTCGTATCAATGCAGTGAGAGCATCTGTCCTGCTCATCACACGAATTTTTGGTTGAACAGGTAAAAACACCCATTCAAGCAGAATTTCTGTTGCACCAGGTTGGGACTCCCCCTTTTTCTTTTGCCATTGAAAAACAATGGCAAGTGGACAGGCATCTGCGTTGGAGAGAAACAGTGACAATGGCAAATGTTCAATGCGACGAGCACTCCAACAGTGTTGTAGTTTTTCTGAAACTCGAATCAGAGCTTTCTGTTGATCAGGGGTACAAACTCACGGACTGTTGGCATCACTGCCATGAAACCAAGGCAGAAAAGGTTGGAGATCATCGTTGGTAATTCCTACAATGGTACAAACCCACTGCAGGTCTCCAAAGAGTCTCTGAGCATCATGTAAAGTAGAAATGTCAGCGTGCAAGGTGATTTTCTGAGGTCAAATTTGTGCATCTGTGATCAGCCAGCCTAAATATTTCCAAGGTGCCGATCGTTGTACCTTTTCTGAATATACTGTCAGTCCATGATGCTTCAGCTGGGAAAAGATCCAATTTAAATCTGCATCTTCCAGTGGCTGTTTGGTGGAAATAAGAATGTTATCCATATAATGATAAATCATTGCGTTGGAGAAATGTCGATGAATCGGTTGCAGGGCCCAATCAACAAACAGCTGACACATGGTGGGAGAGCTGTGCATGCCTTGAGGAAGAGAAATCCATTCATACCTTTTGTTTGGTGCTGCTTTGTTGATAGATGGTACAGTGAAGGCAAATCGCTGAGTATCGTGTGGATGAAGTGGAATGGTAAATAAACAGTCCTTTAAATCAATGACGACAGTGTTCCACCCTTGTGGGATCATGGTTGGTGCTGGCAAGCCAGGTTGCAATGCACCCATTGCTTGCATCTGTTCATTGACTTTCCATAAATCATGCACCAATCTTCATTTTCCTGACTTTTTGGGGACAATGAAAATTGGGGTGTTCCATGGACTTACAGAGGGTTGAATGTGTCCAGCTTCAAGTTGCTCTTGTACTAATTGTTCAGCAATCTGCAGCCTTTCTTCTGACATTGGCCACTGCTCAATCCACACAGGTGTCTCAGTCAACCAGGTGATCTTGAGGATGGGCGGCTGCTCTGCAGTGGCCACTAAGAAAAATGCTGGTCTGTGGTTAAAACCATTCCAAGCTGGGAAAGCACATCCCTGCCTATCAATCCTGGAAGCAATTTGGGCAAAGGCATGACATATAATTAAGTCACAATAACTTGGTTGTCTTCAAAGATGAGGCTGATGGGGTCTCTGCTTACTGAAGGAATTTTCATTCCACCCACTCCTACACTGTGAGAACTTGGAGCTTGCAGAGGCCAGTTGGATGGCCAGTACATCTGATTGATAATTGAGACATCAGCGCCTGTATCAAGGAGTTGTTCCAATCTGATACAGTGGGAACCATGCTGCAATTGTATTTTCTTGTGTGGATGATCTTTCATATCAGTTGTGAAAAAGACATTGTGTCCCGTTGATCCAAATGCATTGTCCTTTCTTTCAAATTCGGTTGGCTGTTTTGGACACTGGTGATGTGGGAGTATATTTTCCATTGCTACAATTTGCGCAATTTTGCTCCCTTTTGGATTCGTCACAGGTGGCTGCAAGGCATAGGCCATTATTTTCACCTGTCCCGTATAATCTGCATCAATGACACCTGGGATCACAATCACACCTTGTTTACTTATGGAAGATCGTCCCAGCAACAGACCTCCCACTAAAGAAATTGTACTGTACATTGGACCATATACATTGACAGATTGGATGGAAATCTGGAAAAAGGCCTTGAGAGAGAAGGATTTCCGCATGACTCGTATAAGGGACATTGCTATGCCTGTGAATTATGATGCACAGGGACAAAATCCAAGATGGGAACGATTGGAACATGAGGTTGTCAAAGACCTGATCAAAGTGATAAGAGATAATGATCTTGGATCGTCATATTTCAAACAACTGCTAAAAAGTACTATTAATATATATGATTTGAAACCGACCTCTCGTTTCAATGATTCTCACTTATACACAAATTATCGTGTGGGACACAAAATGGAGAAGAGCTCTTGTTGAGCTGAATGCCAGATACCAGGGCGGACCAAACGCAGCTCTCACTGTGGCACAATTGGCAGGTGATCCTGCAGATGATAATCCAGCTCAACAAGCAGCGCGACTTCCACGAGAGAGGCTGAGCGACATCAAATAGGCCGCAAGAAGAGCAATCATACAGATTGCACTGGCAGGAATTCAGGATACCATTTATACAGACATTAGGCCATGTTTTTCTGAACCTTTTTCCTCATTCACCGATGGCTTCACACAAGCAGTGGACAGACAAGTGACTGAGGAGGCAGTGAAACCACACTTGCTCTGAAGCCTTGCACTTGCAAACTCCAACCCAGAATGCAGGCGAGTCCTCAATGCAATGCCAGGTCAACCTTCACTGGTGGAGATGGTGGAAGCGTGCAGCAAGGTGGGAACACATCAACATGTTGCATCGATATTCGGAGAACAGATGGGGAAAATCATCCAAGCACAAAATGACATCTTCAAAGAGGTTCTTGTGGATATTCTCATTTCAGTCAGAGAGAAAAGAGAAGGTTTTCTAACCAGGCGAGAGCATGGGAGACAGTTGGGAAAGAATGTAAATAATTCTCTAATCTATCTTGTTGTTCACATTGTTTATAGATAGGTTCTGCCACCGTGTGTCATTCACTGCACACCAATGCTGTGAGATGTTTTTACTCTAAGACCCATGAAATTAGTCCGCACGATGTTCTCTATAAATAGAGTGGTGCATTTGAAATAAAGGGGAGTTCATTCTCTAGCCTTTGATTTGGAGTCATTCTCGTTACCGTCCTGCTCTACAGCGACATCTGGTGGACCCCGACTGTTACTGCAGCCTCGGCTGAGGACCTGAGCCCTGGCGCCTTGCAGGGGTCGCTCTGCGGCCGCGGCTGCTTGCCAGGAGCCTGGAGGCTCCGGCCGGACACCTTTACCCTCCTGAGAGAGGTAACGCTGAAACCGCGTGCCTTCTGGAGAAGGCTTGGTCCTGTCTGGACTGCGGATCAGCTCTTAGAAGCCGAGGGCTGAGCGGGACCGTTTTCCCTGAAGTAGTGGACTGTCTGTTTCTTGCAGTGGACGTCTGCTAAGGGAGGGTTTCCTAACAATGGGGAACCAGTTATCTACGGCTGAATGGTTGTTCTTGACCACGTCGCGGACTTGCGCCCCTCACATAGGGGTCCAGGTCTCTGATAATGAGCTCGTCACACTCTTGGGTTGGGCTCGAGACCATGGATTCCCTGCGGGCCCTGGACGCGCCTTTGATCGTAGAGTCTGGCACGGCTTGGGCCGATGCCTCCTGAAGGAGATGCACAAAAGGGACGCTACGGCGTCCGTACTGTTCGCAATATGGGGGTGCATCTACACGGCCTTGCGCGGCAAGACCCAGAGAGGCAGCGGTTCCGACCGGGACATTTCGGGATTCCGGACACAGACCGCGGCGCAGCCCGCGCTGCGGCCGCCCGGGCAGACGCACCTTGCCTTGAGCGAGGTGCCGGTGACATCATCCGCCTTCCAGGCGGCGGGGGTGCCTTTGCCGCAACTATCAGCTTCGGCACACCCGAAATTGCAAGGACTGCACGGGGCGGCCCTGGACCGGCGGCCGCCGCCACCGCCCGCGGCTCCGCAGCCCCCCACTTTCCGGACTGCATTCGCGGGGGGGCCGGCGCCGCCCGCAGTCCATGGCGCAGCGGGGGCTGGAGCCCCCCCCGACTCCTTCGCTGATGGAGCCTGCGCAGATGTACGGATCCCGCCCTCTTGTACTGCTGGGACCGGCAATGGAGCCTCTGCTCCATCCCCTGGCACGCCCCCCGCCGCACGCGGGGGCTTCTGCTTTGCCAACGGGACAGGCGCAACTGCCTCCCGGTCCGCCTCCCTGCGCGCCGTGCGGACCGGCGGATTTGATATCCTTTGTGATACCAGCGTCAGTTGTGCAGCAGCACATCCTGGGTGGGACCACGATGTCGTTCTCCCTCCTGCCCTCTGTGGGACTGGCTCCCGCGCCGGGGGCGGGGGCTGCCCTCCCCGCCCCGCCTGCCATGGCGCCACTCCTGCCGGCAGCGGGGATCGCCGCCCCGCCCGCCGCTCCGCTCACCGTTTCAGCGGCAGCAGCAGCCTTGCCTTTCGCTCCACCCTCCGTTCCGCTCGGAGCGAGCCCGCCGCCGCCGCCGGGGCCGAGAGACGCCGCCGCCGCGGTCCCCCACCCCGGGACCGACATCGCCGCCGGCGCCGAACCGACCGCCGCCACCGACCCCAGGACCGGCAGAGTTGTCGCAGCCGCCGCCGCGACCGCCAGCGCCTTGAGACGCCGCCGAAGCCGCGCCGCCCGCTCCGCTTGGGCTGGCGGCGTGCCACGGCGTGGGGGAGACTGCACCCCCCGCGCCGCTCGCTGCGGGTGGGGAGCGCCCGCAGGGCGCCGCGGCTCCCGCCGCCGCGCCGCCTGAAGCCGGCTCATCAGCAGCGACTTCGCTCTGCGATTCGCCGTCGGCAACGGCAGGCAGCCCTGTGCTGGACAACACATCCAGCCTGTTTGTTTCAGAGCCTGCATCCAGCCCACCACTCCCTCTGCTTCCCGAGCTCTGTCTCACTGAGGTAGAGGCAGATGCAGCGGGAGGGAGCACCGGCTTGGTCCGCAGCAGCGTCCCTGCTGCTGCTCCGGAGGCTGGGGATGGGGATGGGGCCGCGATCCAGTCCATTGTATCGCGGGGCAGCGCAAACACACCGGGAGCGAAGAGCAGCCCCTTGTACTGGGCAGGCATGGGCGGTGCCAAGGTCCCTAAAACCAGGGTGGAATTTTATATTCCCGGGAAAACCTCCCCTGCCCGCGCCCCGCGCGTCCTGCTCCTGTTCGCAGAGCGGGAGGAGCGGGGTCTAGCGAAGCTGTGGCTTGATCCATGGCCGAGTGGGGCGGGGGGAGGGCGATAAGTCGGAGGAATTACCGGGATTCTCGCAGCCTGGTGGGGGCGTGCACCGAAATATAAGGTTGGAATGGGTCGCCCATCTGCGGGTGGCCATGGAGTGTCCCGGGGACCCCAGATTAAGGGCCCCAAGTGATACCTATGAGAAGCTGGGAAGAGGGACCGAGCCGCGTGGATCTTGGCTCGGCAGAGGGCCTGGGTTCTCCGCCCCCCCGGCCAGGTTTGGGACGTTTGGCCCGGCCCCCTGGACCGGGTCCTCCGCCTCGCCGAGCACCGCAGGGTCCTAGAGCCCGCAGGTGCTACTGGCTCTTTTGGAAAAAAAAAAAAGGCGGAAAGTGCTGTGTTTTACTGACGGCTCAAACTACTGGAAAGCCACGACAGCCTCGGACCAAGAGATTGAATTAAGGGCTGTGGCCATGGCATTTGAGAGATTTCATGACATTTCAGAGATTTCGCAAGTGTTTCTGAATTGGGTCAATTTCACTCAATTGCTTTGAAAGCTTTGAGGATTTGGACCTGATTTCAAATTTGTCACTCAAGTTGTTCATTGAGGACATGACTGCATGGGCCAAAAGCCTTGCATGATTCTTCTATTAAGTGCACACACCTTGCAAAAGCAATTTGATGAATGCCAACCAAGGCTTGACCTGCTGCACCTTATTGGCTGGGATAAATCCCAGAGGCCTAAAGGCTTTGCAACTGTGGCAAACAGATGTTGCTCATCTTGCCAGGTTCCGAATTTTGCTGATTTGGGTATGTGCACGTGTTTGTTAATACCTTCTTTTCTGTCATGTGGGCATCTGCTCACACTGGGAAATGGGTTTTGACAAGTTGGACTGCCAGTCCTTTGGCAGACTGACAATGAGTTGTTACTATCCTAGAGTTGGTAATTGATTTCTTGAAATTTATAATAAGAGTTTGGAATCTCTTCGACCGTTCAGAGCCAATATCCAAATTGAGGTTTTGATTGATTGGAGTTGATAAAACTCTCGAGCTGTGTTTGTTCTCTTTCCTGCAAGGGCCCTGCAGGAGGGCACAAACACCGCCTTTTTCTTTTTTCTTTTTTTGTAAACAAAATGGAGGAAATGTGGATATTCTCATTTCAGTCAGAGAGAAAAAGAGAAGGTTTTCTAACCAGGCGAGAGCCTGGGAGATAGTTGGGAAAGAATGTAAATAATTCTCTATTCTATCTTATTGTTCACATTGTTTATAGATAGGTTCTGCCACCGTGCGTCATTCACTGCACACCAATGGTGTGAGATGTTTTTACTCTAAGACCCATGAAATTAGTCCGCACGATGTTCTCTATAAATAGAGTGGTGCATTTGAAATAAAGGAGAGTTCATTCTCTAGCCTTTGATTTGGAGTCATTCTCGTTACCGTCCTGCTCTACAGCGACAGGTTCTCTCAACACTTCAAAAGAAAAGCAAATCAGAGGGACAGTGCTACAAGTGTGGGGCCCATGGACATCTCAAGAGAAATTGCCCAAAACTTGCAAAGACTGGGCAGTCAATAGACATTTGTCAAAGATGCAGAAGAGGGAAGCATCTCCCAAGTGTATGCTATTCCCAAACAGACATAGACGGAAGACCTTTACCTCATCCGGGAAACTCAAAAAAGAGCGTGAATTGTCAGCGCGCGATGACACAAGTTATGGTGATGGCTCAGACTCAGATGCCACAAACAGGACAACCATTGTAGAGCGTCAAGCAGACTCCCTCAGCAGGACAATAAGCAGGCTCCCCAGTGATCCTGAATTATTGCCACCAGGAGCACAATGCATCCTGGCAGCTTCCAAAATGACATGCTTCATGGATGAAAATCATGCAGTGATACACACAGGTGTCACTGGAACAGCATCAAAAAGACAAGACTTTTTAATAATAGGCAAAGATATAAGCAGCATCCTTGGACTCATCATTTATCCTTCGATAATCTCAGCAAATCGCAACGAAGTCCTGACAGTTTTAGCTAAGCCTCTTCGACCACCATTGATCATTCCAGAAAATACTCCAATAGCTAAAGCTATTGCTCTACCACTTCATGCAGTGGAACAAGTTATGCCAGTGTTTGATTATCAGGACTTTCCTTCTGGCAACCATGTGGAAGTTCATGCTTCCTGGGTGAAACACATAGGTCGAGATCGACCCATCGTCGCCTGTCAATTGACCTGTGGTGAAAAATCAATCATCATCCAAGGGATGCTTGACACAGGGGCTGATGTTACAGTGATATCATATATCTTTTGGCCCCAGGAATGGAAATTAATTGCACCCTTGGGTTCTCTCTCAGGCATAGGAGGAAGCTCCGTATGTCTGCAGAGTGCAAATGCAATTGTCATCTCAGGACCAGGAGGGAAAACAGCAATCATTCATCCTTTTGTCGTGGAAAAGCCCATCACCGTTTGGGGAAGAGACCTCTTGGCACAATGGGGTAAGAAACTGGAAGTGGATTTTTAGTCGGGGTCACTGCAGTGCTCACCACTCTGAAATTGACCTGGAAGACAGACAATCCTGTCTGGGTGGATCAGTGGCCCCTTGAGCAAAAGAAATTGAGTGTTCTGAAAAACTTGGTCAAAGAACAACTTGAAAAGGGACACATCAAGCCAACGGACAGCCCCTGGAACTCTCCAGTGTTCGTCATTCGCAAAAAGGCTTCAGGCTCATGGAGATTGCTTCATGATCTCAGGAAAATCAATGAAGTCCTCGAGGACATGGGACTTAACTTGGGACTTCCCTCTCTCTCAATGATTCCGAGACATTGGCCGCTTGTGGTCATTGATCTCAAGGATTGTTTTTTCAGCATTCCACTCCATCAAGATGATGCTCGACTCGCATTTTCCGTCCCAAGCATCAACAGACGGGAACCTCGACAAAGATACCATTGGACCGTTCTTCCACAAGGCCTCTGTTATGGTTTGACGCTGGCGCAATGCTAGTGGCCTTATGAAAATACACTTTCTTAAATAATTGCTGTGAGATGTGATTAGGAACAGAGCAGAGCAGGCTTAAACTTAATAACAAAGGAAAAACAACTTTATTAAGTACTATTACTATAAAAGACACACACACTAACTTTAGGATGAAGACTTTTTAAAACACTTCTCCTCCCCCCACCTAATTTTTAAATAACTACAACGAGACACTACCCGGGATTCTTGATTAAGTTGCTACTTTTTAGATAATTAGTACTTAGTCTTTTAAAGGAGAGAGGAGTCTCTCTTGCACCACAGACTCCCCTAGGAAACACAATTGCTACTCTTGTGTTTCCATGTCACACATGGCAACTGCCTGGAGCAAATCTGTTAGTGTGACACTCTTTTCTATGTTAGAGTGCTCTCACTATCGTGCATGGACAGACTGCCCATAGGGTTCCTTTAAGGATGCTTTGCCAGGACTAAAAGAGATAACAGTTCAGCTTCTCATCTTGGGACCACAGTCCCCTTTTATTTTCTTCCTCCCCTGGGGCTGAGGGTCTTAAGAACAGAGATAATCTTCTTCTTAAAGACAGAGGGTATTACCACACCCTCTTCTTTTTGAAGACAGAGGGCATCACTACACTTTCTTCAGCTTTTCTCTGTTTTTTCTGTTCTTCTGTTGGTAGTTACTGAAAAAGGTCTCTTGGCCTACTACTGTATTCTCTTAAAATGCAGTCTCTGTTGCAGGAGAATTTGGTTCAGTCTATGGCTAAAAAGAAAAGTTTAGCTACAAGCTACTTTATTATCTCTTTTTACTCAAAAATTTCTTCTTCTAACATCTCAGATCTCAGACTGTCTCTCTTATACTTCAAATTAAGGATGAGTAATATTTTACAAAGCTTTCATTTCTCAGGAAAGAGTTAAAAGTCCAGACTCCCTGCACGGCTGAAATCTCTGCCCAGAACTTAACTCTTAAAGCTGGGCACCTCCCCCCCCCCCCCCCCCCCTTCTCTTTCTCTTCTGCTGGCAACTTTTAGGTGCCTTCAGGTTTTCTGTCTCTTTCCCTGGGAGGAGGGGGGGGGGGGGGCGGGTACAAAGACTTTTTTGTTTCTCTTTACTTTTTTCTCTACAGGAGCTGGCCCGGTTCTAGTCTTTCAGTTCTTTGGGCTTATCTTCTTCAGGCTGCATGGCTTCCCCTCCCCCACCCAGCCTGTGGCTGGGTAGGGGAGAGTCTGCACTCTCTGATGACTGGAACTAAAGAGACAGTTCTTCTGTGAGTTTTTGCTTTTAACCTCCTCTGTTCTCAGAGGCTTGTCTATACTTTTAGTGGTTACTCTAGGTGCTAATAATCAAACTTAACTACTGATTGGTTTGACCCAACTTTCTGAAAAAATTCACTTCCATGTCAAACCACCACAGCCTATAGAACTCACCAAGCATCTGCCAATGGTACGTGGCTCGAGCTTTGTCTCCAGCACGAGAAAAATATCCGGGAGCAAAAATCATTCATTATATTGATGGTTTGCTCATTGCAGCACCAACGCAACAAGAACTGTGAAAGGTTCGTGACTGTGTGATTGCAGAAGTGCAAAAGGCAGGATTGGAAATTCGCACTTCAAAAATTCAGGAAATTGCACCATGGAAGTACTTGGGATGGAAGACCACAGAGCAGACCATCAGACCTCAAAAAATAGAAATCAATTCAGAAATCAACAACCTACAGGATTTACAACAACTTCTAGGAGAGATCAACTGGATGAGGCCAATTTTGGGAATCACGAATGACGATCTTGAATCACTGTTCAAACTTTTGAGAGGAGACAACAATATTAAATCTCCCAGAACTCTCACACCAGAAGCACAGAAAACCCTTGAAAAGATTGCAGACATGATTCAACAAAAACAAGCACATCGTTTTGTGACCTCACTGCCTTTTTATCTAGCAGTGTTGGGGGAAAAATACAGTTGTATGGCTTGATTTTTCAGTGGGACTCATCTCAAAGAGATCCTCTCTTGATCATAGAGTGGATTTTTTTATCTTACAGATCTCCAAAGACAATTATCACGGACCTGGAGATGACAGCTCAAATTATCATAAAAGCAAGAACACGGTTGCTGACAATGGCAGGCAAAGACTTCTCAACAATCTATCTACCTTTGAAAAAACAATATTTTGATTGGGCATTGCAGAAATCAAAAGATTTACAAATTGAATTATTAGAATACCCAAGTGTTTGTTCAATTCACCTTCCAAAACATAGATTATTAAATGCAAAAATAAGTTTCAGGGAAAAGCCTAAAATAAGTGAGGAACCATTGGATGCGATAACTGTGTTTACTGATGGTTCAGGAAAAACTCACAAATCAGTCATCACGTGGCAAAACTCAGATACATGGGAATGGGAATCAAACATAAAAATTGTGCAGGGTTCACCATAAATTGTAGAACTGGCAGCAGTGACCAGAGCTTTTGAAATATTTCAGCAACCCTTCAATTTGATCACAGATTCAGCTGATGTTGCAAATGTGGTCAAAAGACTGGAAGGTTCACTTTTGAGAGAGACAAACAATGAAATTTTGTATTCATATTTACTATGCATGAAAACATTACTAGAGAACAGATAACATAAATACTTTGTGGCCCACATCAGAGCACATTCCTCTCTTCCAGGGTTTTTGGCGAAGGAAACGCTCATGCAGATAGATTAACTATGCCCATTTCACAGACTTTGCCAGACATTTTTGAGCAAGCAAAATTGAGCCACGCATTTTTTCATCAGAATGCACGAGCACTGATGGAATCCTTTCACATTTCCAAAAGCCAAGCAAGGGAAATCATTAGTGCTTGTCCAGACTGTCAGTTTGTGCAACCACCTGTATCTACAGGAGTAGTCAATCCAAGAGGATTGCAAAGCCTCCAGTTTTGGCAAACTGACGTCACAAAATATCCAACTTTTGGGAAGCTCAAAAATGTTCATGTCTCAGTTGACACCTTTTTGGGAGCAATTTTTGCATCGTTGCACCCAGAAGAAACTGCACAACATTCCTGTCGACATTTTTTACAAGCATTTGCATCATTGGGAGTGCCTCAAGAAATAAAAACAGACAATGATCCAACCTATATAGGAAGGTGCTTGACAAGTTTTTGAAAAAATGGGGAGTCAGACACACTTTTGGTATTCCCCACTCTCCCACAAGTCAAACAATCATTGAAAGAACACATCACATCCTGAAATTCCTTTTGGATAAACAGAAAAGGGGGGAGGCAGAGGCAACGCCTCACATGCGGTTGAACAAGGCTTTGTATGTGCTGAATTTTCTAAATGGCTCCTTTTCAGAGCCCACTCCACCAATTTTTAAGCATTTTTGAAACAGTACACAGGCAAAACTAAGGGAGAATCCTTTAGTTTTGGTCAAAAATCCAGAATCAGGGCAAATTGAAGGGCCTTTCAAATTAATAACTTGGGGCAAGGGTTTTGCTTGTGTCTCCACAGGGCGAGGACCAAAGTGGGTTTCGACAAGATACGTGAAACCCTATTGGACTCAGATGCAAGCAGACACTGAATCTGAAAACAAAGAGGCAAGCACGCACACATGAGCAGACATCCATGAACATCTCTTCAATCAAGAATTTTGGGACTTGGGTGTCATTGCATTGCAAAGTCAAAATGTTGGTTTTGTGTTCCATTCTGTTGTCAATTGCCTTAGGCAATTTCATTGCCTTGGGTAATTCGGCAGACTTGCCCATGGTCCAACCAAAAGAAAATGTTTGAGAAACTTTGGCCAATGCAGCAGGTTTGGACACATCTGCTTGACACATTCAAGACCGAGAAAACCGTTTTCAACGTGTCTGGTGGGTTTGCCAGTGAGTGAATGGCTAATTCCAAAGGACATCCCTCCAAAGGTTTTGCAGGTCATTTCGAATCCCGTGGACGGATGGGAGGTTTGGACACAATTTCTCTCGGTGGCTCCTTTTAAGCCTCAGGAACTGGAAATTCTTGGTTCAGTGAAAATGAATTTTTGTATAGAATTTGGCATTTCAGGAGTGACGCAAACAAAGAACAAAATTATAGATGCCACCCCAAACCATTTCATTTATAGAAATATCTCTTGGTGTAATTGCACCAAGGTGTCAAACAGACCATCCCACCAAGTTCCAGCGTAATTGCCACAAGGAATCGTTTTCATTTGTGGGGACAGGATTTGGCCTGCTGTCCCTGCGAATGTCACAGGCGGTCCATGCAGTATTGGAAGACTCTCATTGCTAACACCCGATTTGACAATCTTGAGAGACAAAAAAAGTAGGGTGAAAAGAAATATTAAAAAATATGATCCAAATTGTGATGATAGTGTTTACACATGGAACAAGGCTCAAAGAATTGTGGCTGCAATATTCTCGCCACAAACAGCATCAGGGGTAGCCTTGACTCAATTGGACCGAATGGGGTGTTGGTTGAGCAAACACGCTCGTGCCGTCTCTCTTGTGCTGAGTGACATGTTAATGGATGTCAACAGCGTAAGACGGGCGACTCTTCAAAACAGAGCAGCGATCAATTATTTATTGCTGACACATGGGCATGGGTGTGAAGAATTTGAAGGGATGTGCTGCATGAACTTGTCAGATCAAAATCGATTCATGAAAATATAAAGCAATTGCAAGAAGGTATAGACAAACTTGGAGAAGTTACTGGGTCTTGATTGAATGATGTGCTTGATTTTTTTGACCTCTCACCATTGTGGAGGGAACTTTTGAAAATGGCTTCTTATGTTTTAGTAGGGCTTGTAATTCTGCTCATTTTGCCATGCCTTTTTCAATGCATGCGGCGGGCCATGAACAGAGCTGCCAGAGAGGTGTTTTTGGTGCAAGGAGAAAGGGGAGATGTCAGAGTCCAGAACATCCCTTTGGCTGCTCTGGATGTCTCGAGACCCTGGCAGGGGGCTCAGAGACCTTGGGATCAAGTCAAAAACACCTGTGGCTTCAATTTTAGCCCATGGGAGAGGCTGCCAACCATATATGAGGAATTACAAGCCAAAAGGGTTCCAGTAGTGTAATAAGGGAATTGACACAGGGTGAAAAAGTAGAATTTTGGGGGTTTTTAGAATGTAATTCAGGGATACAATATGGAGGAATCTGGGCGTGCCCTAGCCTTTTCTTCCTTCTTCTTGTCCTCCATGTCTCAGTGTGATAGTGGCACTTTTCTATTGGTCTAGGATAGGGACACACTGTCCAACATAGATTTTAGGTATTGGTATGGGAACTGTAAACATGGTACATGTAATTTTGAGTATATAATGTGGGAGACGCCCGGGGCTCAGGGCAGACTGCCATGGTTTCTGTACTAGGTGGACCTCAGCAGGTCAGAGAGAAAATATTTTAGATAAGAATAAATAAACAACCTTAAAAACTCAGCTTCACGCCTTCCAGACCTTTTCTTTGGCTGCCGGGCTAGGGAAAAAGGACTTTCACACTGTTGGGGTCTTGCCAACCTGACCCCGACATACAGGGACCTCCCTGGAGACGGGAGGGGATCCCAGCCCATACTCTGTCACCACAGATGAGAAACGTTCCCTTGGGTAATACTTTGGGGTGGAGAGAGGATACAGAGATCACCCGAGTGGTGTAATTGCACCAATCCGGATAGTTATAGGCTTTGTTAATGGGTGATATGTCTTTTCTGTATGTGTTTTTTGTCTGGTCAATTTCTGGCCAATTGTTCTTTGGACATCTAAAGTAAAATTTGACACAGTATGTTGCCTTGGAGGACACCAACAGGTCCAATTCTTGGGGTTCCTCTTGAGCATTGGGCAACATTTTTGTCCACTCGTCCCAAGTATCTACCATGTTGGGTGTCTTACCTGTGGTGTGGAGGACCTCTGAATTAGACGGGCCAGTCATCTGCTACAAATGGAATCCCTACCAAACATGTGGAAAGTGGGTTATCAAGGCTTCCCATGGATAAGTATCTGTTATCCTGTTTTAATGTTTTCGCTAAGGTTACCCAAATATTGTGGCTAGGCTGTGGGCTAATCCAGCCAAAGGCATATGGTACAGTGAAGAGCATCCAGGCAGCAGTGAGGACAGCACCAACAGAGATAATTTTCATCTCTGGACAAGGATGGGGCTTCTGATAGGGAATATAAGCAACATTTGTTATCTTTATGGTGGGAGGAGAGGGTTTTCTCCCTTTTTCCTTTCCTCCTTTCCTTCCCCCCCCTTCTTTTTTTTTTTTTTTTTTTTTTTCCTCTATATTGGCTAAGGATGGGGGAGTGGGTATAAGGTTAGAGGTTTTTGCTAAGAGTTAAGAAAGGAAAGCAATAGGGTTTTTTAGGGTAAAAAAGGGGTAATAACATGTCATTCAGAGAACAATTTGTGTTCAGGCTGTGTCTGGCTTATGGCTTAACTGCTACAGCAGAATGTTGTTCCACTTTCTGTTTTGTCTGCTGCCGCATGATGGGACGGTCTTTTCTTCTGTATGTGGACATTCGGCAACATCTTCGTCTCCAGGCAGAACTTGTCTGATTTCGAAGAGGTCTTGTATTTGACTCAGGGGAATTCTTGTCACTGTTTGTGGGAGTAGTGTTTGCATTGCCTAGGTGTGGTTTTATTTTTTTTCCTGGGTACCATCTTGGACCAGATGGTAGAACACACGCATACCCTCTATGCCAAGTAATCAACTGGAAAGGCCCAGAAATTGGATGTGTTTCTGCATCCTTCACTAGCACTGGTGGTTTCTCTGTGAGCTTTGCTTGGGTGGTATTTCCAAAGTGGTGAAGTATTGGGGGGTCAGGCTCTGATGTTGTACAATTTAGGAAATTGATGACGTAGAGAGCCTTGCAAAGTCTTTCAACTGGAGATATGATTTTTGTTTCTCTTGGCTGCTGATTGAGGACTCTTTTGAGGGTTTGATGTGTCCTTTCCACGATTGATTGTCCTGTGGGATTTGCTGGTATGCCTTTCTTGTGTTCTATTCCCCATTCACTGAAGAACTCTTTTAACTTTCGAGAGGTATAGGCAGGTCCATTGTCTGTTTTGATTTGTTTTGGTACTCCCAGGGTAGCAAATGCAAGTAGGAAGTGTTTTATGGTGCGCTGTGTAGTTTCTCCTGGATGAGCTGATGCAAATATTGCTCCCAAAAACGTACCGACTGATACGTGCACGTATTTTGACCTTCCAAAAGGTGGGAAGTGAGTTACGTCTGTCTGCCACAGCTGGCAGCTGTTCAGTCCTTGGGGATTGACTCCTGTCCCCATAGAGGGTATCTGGTAATTTTGACAGTTCGTGCACGTGGTGACAATAGCTTTTGCTTGATCTTTTGAAAGCTTGAACATTCTGATAAGGGCAGGTACATTTTGATGGTAAAATGCATGTGACAACTTTGCCTGGACAAAGATGTCAGGGATGTTAGCAGTTTCTATTGCCATGGCCAATGCGTCCGCTTTCCTGTTCCCTTCTGTGATGAAACCTGGGAGATCAGTGTGCGACCTCACATGCATTATATGGTAAGGTTTCTTTCTGTGGGAGATTAAGCGTGTTAATGCCGAAATCAATTGGTGTAACTTTGGATTGGAAACCTCTTTGAGAAGAGTGTGTTCTGCTCTCATAGCTATACCTGTGACATACGCAGAATCTGTGAGCAGATTAAAGGGTTCATCTTTGAATTTCTCAAAGGCTCTGACAACAGCTGCTAATTCTGCAATCTGTGGAGATCACTACACTATTTGGATGTCAGATTCCCAATTTTGAGTCTTAGGGTCCTCCTAAGTCATTACAGACTTGTGGGATGACCCTGAGCCATCTGTAAAAGTTGTTAGTGCTTTGAGTGGTGTTTTACTTTGGACTAATTTTGGGGTCAGATTAAAGACTGCATTAAAAAGTTTATGTTTTGGGATATGAATGGAAATTTGGCCTGTATACCTGTCTAGGGCAAATTGGAGGTTTTCATTGGTCTGCAGCAAATGTTCCAGATACCCAGTGGTCAGTGGCAAATATATGTATGTGAACTCACACCCAGCAAGGGAGCGGAGGTGAGTTCTGGCTTTTTTTATTAAATGTCCCATGATTTCCTGGAAGGTGGTAATTGTCTTTGAAGGTTGGTTGTTTGTAAAGATCCATTCCAGTATCAATAAAGGGTCTCAGAGTTGAAGACCCCATTGGAAAATCAGTCCATAGAACCGGGGTCCTATTCCGAGAATGATGAACTGGAAAGGCAGCTTGGGCTCGAAGCGATGAGCTTGGCATGAAGACAGGGCTTCTTGGACCTTGGTGATGGTGTCTCGGGCTTCTGTTGTGAGCATGCGTGGAGAGTCTAGGTCCTCGTTGCCACGGAGAAGGTTGAACAGGGGAGCAAGGTCTTCTGTTGTAATTCCTAGCAGGGGGCGTACCCAGTTGATGGATTGGCACAGACTGTCTAAGTCTCTCAGGGTTTTTGGTCGTCTCGGATGGCAAGCTGCTGGGGTACGATGCTCCTTTCCCGGATCAGGAATCCAAGATAAATCCATGGGTTGATGTATTGTATTTTGTCCTCACGGATCTCGAACCCTGCTTTTTCTATGGTTTCAATTGTCCCTTTGACTGCTTTGTCTAAGTAAGTTTTTTCTGATGCACAGACCAGGATATCATCCATATAGTGGTAGATGATTGCCTCTGGAAATAGGTTCTGAACAGTTCTCCTTAGAGTAATCATGGCACTTCTCTTTCAAGTATTTCCCCACCTCAGCTGGGTTCTGAATTTGTTCACGTGGAAAATCTCAGGCTATGGGGTCAGAAAATTCTTTTAGGGTTTGGTTCATATCCTCCCATTCTCCACACAACTCAGCGTTTTCCACACTTGGGTTTACTTTTGGGTCAGGGGTCTCATCAGCTCCTCTGGACATCTCAGCCCTCATTCTAGAGAAGCTGTAGACCATATAAAGGAAACTTACTAGATTAAATACCAGGAAAGTGGTCTCTTTAACATTTAGGATAAATTGAACATTCTCAAAAAGTGACTTAACAGATTTAAAGGAGAAGAAGGAAAGGCTGAAAAGCCTCATCCCCTGCTCTTCCTCTAACAAACTGGGCACAATTACTAATAAACCCCCAAAACATGTTATTGGAACTAGGATGTACAGTAGGATGAAGAAACTATAAACTATACATATCTTGAATAGACTCCAGTACCTTTGTAAACTCCCTATAAATCATTATCACCGAGCCCAGCAAAATAGCTATTCTAATCCGCTCCCCTCTACTGTAAAAGCTTTGTGTTAGGGATAACATTGGGGCTATTTCTGGGTAAGAAAATAAGCCTAGGGACTAGAAAGGTATTAAAACCTCAAAAAAGCTTAGGGACCAGAAACACATGAAGGCCTCTACCCAGAGAGACATTATGAATTCAAGTAACATGGCTATTGACTGCTTTATCTCAATACAGAGTAAGTACAACTAAAATGTAATCAGTATAGGTTTTTTCTGTTTTCTCGAGCCACGTGTTGGGTGCCAAAAAATGTATTTGTCCTGGTTTAGGGCAAATTTGGGAGAAAACCTCCAAAGGGGTTCCTCTAGAAAGCAGATTTAAGTGGCCCCTCCCTTAACAGGTTTGGGAAAATATTTCCTTGGAGAAAAGTGGAAAAAAACTGTTTCTTTAATAGGCAAAGCATTTACCAGCAGAAAAAAAAAAAAAAAAGAACAATATTAAACAATAAAACCTTTTGCTGCTCCAAAAGAGATGACAAATTCACAAAGTCCCTTTCGTGGGCTGTAGTTCGGCTTACTAAGTCTGTTATCAGTCCCTCTGGCACTGGAAATGCCGCGGCTCAGGCCAGGCCCCGGTGCTCTTTTGCTTGTTTAGTCTAGAGCAGGTTTAAACAGTTCTAAGAGAAAAGAAAACCCACAGTCTAGGGAACTTCTCTTCCTCAGCTAGCTAAAAACTAACTAAAAGCAAAGGAGAGCTCTGTACCGCCATCTGTCTGTGCTGCAAACAACACAGTTCAGGAGCCGGAATGTGGAGGAGTGCAGTTTCTGAAAACAAACTCTGCGCTTCTTCTCTCCCCCCCCCCCCCCTTCGCTCTCAGAACTACAGAACTAGTCTTAAAGGTGCAAAACTCATTTTTGTGCTAAACAGACGAATGGGGATACAAGCATCATAAAGTCACCCTAGGACATGCTCTTTCTTCTGCCCCACTCTTTTCAATTATCTCAAGTTCCTCTGATGGAAAAGACAGTTTCTCTGGCAAGGGTGGGGTTACTAGGTGCAAAGGGAGGATCTTAAGAGATTTCTGGCAACGATGCAGCTTTCCAAGCTTCTTCATCAGCCAGTCAGTTACCTATTGCCTCTTCTGAGCGCCCTGCCTAGTGTCCCCTAACATGTATTATTGCCACCCCTTTTGGTAAATTCACCACTTCCAATAGGTGAGAAATTAAGCTCTCATGAGCTAATGATTTTCCTCTGCAGGTTAATAAACCTCTTTCTTCCCATAATTTCCCAAACGCATGTATCACCCCATATGCATATTTAGAATCAGTAAAAATATTCACTATCTCGTCCCGATATACTTCACAAGCCCTTACAAGCACATATAGCTCCGCTGTCTGAGCTGACCATGTGGGTGGAAATCTACCCCCTTCCTTTAATTCCTTTCCATTAATGATAGCGTATCCTGTAAATCACTTCCCTTCTACCACCCTTGAAGACCCATCTATAAACACATTTTCTCCCTCAGGCCAAGGAGTGTCTCATAAATCTTCCCTAGCCCGGGTCTGGAGATCTATCACTTGAATGCAGTCATGGGTTTCTTCCTGGCCCCCCTCTTCAGGGCCCTTCACAGAGGCTGGGTTCAATCTTTCCCCACTTTTCAGTTCTAAGTCCTCCTGTTCCATTAAACAAGATTCATACTGCAATAACTGAGCACTGGTCATCCACTTAGAGGCTCTTTCAGTTAACAAAGCTTTAACCTGATGTGAAACTTGAACAATCAGATATCCTCCTACTGTCAGTTTTTGGGCCTCAGTTACCATCAAGGCTGTGTTTGCACAGTTCTGCAGTGAGGCCAGCCTCTGTACACTGGGTCTAAGAGCTTAGAAAAATAAGCAACAGGCCGCTGTGATCCCCCATGATCTTGTACCAAAATTCCTTTAGCATGGCCTTGTTTAACATCCACATATAATTCAAATTCCTTTTCTGAGTCTGGAAGAGCTAAGACTGGGGCATTAACCAATTTGTCTTTTAATTTTCTAAAGCTTTTCTCTCCTTCTGGTGTCCATGCCACAACATTAGGACTCTCTTGGGTTAAAAAGTCATATAAAGGTCTGATTAAACAGAAAATTTTTCAATCCATGCTCCGCAGTACCTTACTAACTTTAAAAACTGCCATAACTTCTTCTTTGTCTGGGATAATGGTACTTGTACAATTCCTTGTATTCTTTCTGGACCAATACACCATAACCTTCCAGTCAAAATGTGTCCCAAATATTTAACCTTTTTCTCTACCAACTGCTCCTTCTTTTCAGACACTAAGTCCCTTTTTATCAAGAAAATTAAGCAGCTTCACAGTAGCCTCTTCAACCACCTTTTCCCGTTCCCCTGATAAGTCATCCACATACTACAGCAACCTAACTCTCGAGGGTGGGGTAAACTCTCTTAATATTTTCTGCAGGGCTTGCCCAAACAAAACCGGTGACTCGGTATATCCTTGCGGGAGGACTGTTCATGTCAATTGTTGTTTTACCACCTTCTCTCCTTCCTCCTGCTCCCACTCAAAGGCAAAATACTGTTTACTGTCCTCGGTAATTGGATACCCCGAGAAAGCATCCTTTAAATCCAGTACTGAATAATACTGATGTGAAGAGGGAATCTGATTCAGGATGGTATAGGGATTCAGAACTGTGGGATGCCTTGTTTGACAATTTCATTTATTATTCTTAGATCCTGCACCATTCTGTAGGTTCCATCCTGTTTCTTAACCAGCAGGATAGGAGCATTATAGGGAGACATACATGACTCCAAAAGACCTGCCTTTAGCAGGGACTCAATGACAGGCTGTAATCCCTTCCTTCCTTCCTTCCTTTGAAATAGGATATTGCTTTTTAGACACCACTTGTCCTGGTTTCTTCAAAGTAATTTGGAGAGGCTCTATATAAAATCTTCTGTATTTCCCTGGGGCCGCTCACATTTCTGGGTTTATTTCAGCATAAGCCTTCTCAGACATTTTACACAAAGTTACCAGTGTTAGACTCTGTATCATTTTTCACAATACTAATTTGCATTCCCACTTTAGCCATCAGATCCCTTGCCAGTAAATTACAATCACAATTAGGAACAAACAGGAATTCATGCATTTCAAACCTATTCCCCACATCTACTAAAAGCAGTTGAATAAAATGCACTTGCTCATCCTTTCCACTCACCCCTTGAATAATCAAAGATCTTTTTGACAATTTCCCCCCCTTAGGGATAAAATTCAAGGTGGATTGAGAGGCCCTTGTGTCTACCAGAAAACACAGCTCCTCTCAATCTGGACTCACCTTAAAAGTTAGCAAGGGCTCTGGTGTGGTGGGTCCCTGGTATAATGGGAGCCCCTGACACCCCTAACAATCTATCTCCATTATCCTCTGGACTTCCTCCTCCTGAGGATCCAGTTGTTTCTGCAGACATTCCTGCTTCCAGTGTCACTCTGCCCTGCAGATAGCACACTGATTTCTCCCCAGCCAGTGTCTGGGTTGGCTCTCCCCTGCTGAGGAGGGAATGCTTCTGCCACTTCCTTGTGGTCAACCCCATCCTTTCTATCCCGGGGGACCCCTTAGGTCCTGCAGTTTATCCCTCTGGGGCCATAAAAACTCTGCTATATCACCTTTGCCTTTGCTTTTTCCTCATCCCTTCTTATATACACTTGCTATATCTTTCTAACCAGCTAATCCAGGGACTTATTCTGTTCTTCCTCTAGTCCCACCCTGCTACTGCCTGTGGATACTCATTTTCCCACAGCTCAAAACCACTAATTTTTCCAGTGAACCAAACAAAATCCTTAAAAGAAAATCCTTATCCTTCCATATACAATCTGCATTTCCCAGATAGGTCCTCTTTCTCCTTGTGCTCACTCTCTTTATCACACACACACTGTGTACCAGAGCCGGTCCTTGGTCCTTGTCCTGCCGCATTGTCCAAATGGCTCCCCCCCCCCCCCCCCCCCCCCCGCGCTCCTAGCGGGCGGGCACAGCCGGCAGCACCACAGGAAGCCGGGGCGTCCCGCAGCCTCATGGGGCAGCCACTGCCGCCCCTTCCGGGGGTGGTGGGGTCAGGCACTGCCTGGCGCTGAGCCTCGGCTGCCCCACAGCCCCCACAGGCCCCCAGCCCCGTGCTCCCGGTTCCGGACTTCCACACCCGGTCCTGTTGCTCCTTGCCCCTCAACCATATCTCTCTACATTCCCCTTCAACTAATCTTTTCTCAACATATCAACACTATTTGTCCATCTCCTGTTGTCAAAACTCCTTCTTGGCTCCCCTTATTGCTCCCCCCGGGCATGGATTGTCAAGACCCTTTCTCGACTTTCCCTTATTGCCCCCTTTGGGCATCCATGTCTTTACTTCTGGAAGAATGTCTAAACCAACTCTACACTCTTCCAAGGGATTCTTTGGAGATATTTTGGGATCATCATCCCTTTTGCCAGGGCCTCTTCCCAGCTTTACCTTTGCTACCTCCATGGGTGCCCTCTCAGGTTTACCTGTGCTATCCTCCATGGGTGCCCTCCCAGGTTTACTCCCCAAAGATCACATTTTACTCACCGGTGAGATTTTCAGTGGTCCTTCCCTGCGGACGCTTCACAGACCCCCCTGGTCTGCCACTCATCTGTTTCCTGGACAGTCTCGGGAACCCAATCAATCGCTCGGTGCTGGCCACCACGAAGGGGAGCTGATCACCGAAACTGGGTGAGGCACATCTTCAGCTCCACTCACTGCCTGCTGCCCCTGGATGGTGGAAATATCCTGGACAAGATCCCCCAAATTGTCAGGAAAATTAATCCACAAACACCAGAGGTTTATGTCCAAAAAGAGACAAAGGAGCCCTGTAACTTTATTTGAATAAAGGGAGAGGTCATGGGCATTTCCCATGGGGTCTCTCAAACTGTTAGAGGACGCAGCCTCCTTTTTATCCTAATTTCCCGGCTGCATTTCCCTCTCTCTTTCCCCATTGGCTGAGGTACTTGAGAGGTACAGACTTTCCGAATCAACTAATACATCCCCTTTCTAATGTGTACTCCCTCCCTTTTTCTTTTTCCTTGTGTCTCTGTTCTTTTTCTCTAAATCTAGAGATTTAGCACAATCTTGAGTGAGTAACAGTCTGTGTCAATAAGTGGAATTCCTATGGAATTTATGGTTGCCCCCACTGCTTCTTTCACCTCTCTGTGTCTGGCCTTATCTACCATCAGGCCCACAGTTTGTTTGTAAAGACACCTCCTTCTCATTCCTTTCACTTCCAACTGGAACTATTCTATTTATTTAATTTATATTACCCGAATTTGAAACTTATTTATGTTTTATTCAAGTTGCTAAAAGATAGGTTGGTTCCTGCTGGCATATTAAATTTAATCAGTTGTAACCATGTCAGAAAGGAAACACATTGGAAGGAGGCTTCTGTTTCTGTTGACTTTAAATAATTCCTGTGATAGCTCTACAGTAGCTTGCTTGAAAAAGAGAAATTAGACAGGTAGCTAGATAGTTTATCTCAAACAGATAATTGCTTATTTAAAGTTACATTAAAGCAAAAGTAGTATTTGCATTTAAAGATATTAATTGAAGATCACATTCAAGACATCATTCCTCCTTCAAATTCAGATCAAGCAAACATCTAGACACTTGATTTCTGAGGGCTCTTGATTCTACCATCAAATTAAGAGGGCTGAGGTGTTTTTTTCATCAGTTAAGGCTGTTTCTCTTTAGTTTGGAAAGATATCCACAACACAAAATTTTCTGGGACCAGAGGGAACCTGGTTCTCACACAAAGCTACTCAATAGCATTAAAAGCTTCTGTAAGAGTTCAGCCACTTTATTTCTAATCAAACTAGGTGGCACCTCAAAGCATCCAAAACGGCTAGGAAGTTTATGTACAGCTGCAACCGGTACCTCCTGCTCCCAATCTCTGGTAATATGGTTAGCATAACTAATGCCATTTTATAAGGTAAATGGCCATTTTCTGTGACTGAGCTGGTCACATATCGGTACCTTTTTGCCTCCTCAAGGTCTTGAAGGTCCTTCACACTATGCAGACTTCTCCCCTTCCCTATTGGCCTCCAGATTTTTTGACACCATGCTGACTTCTCCTCACCTTACTGGCTTTGAAGGTCCCAAGGCACCTGGTCAAATCTTTATTTTCATTTCTAGTAGGCATGATATAAATTATTGAGACTACACAGTCAATAGGAGCTAAGAACATTATTAGTGTACAATTGCTGAATCATTATCTGGAGACCCAAGATCCCTACTAAGGGCAAGTGATCAATGAAATTAATTTTTGCAAGAACAGAGGTTTCTTATCTGAAGGATCCATATCTAAGAGAAACATGAATTGTTGATGCCTAAAAAATTTGCAAAAGTTAATGATGGAAACATCTGGATTAACAGAAAAATCACAAGGATGCTGACAATTATACTGCACTCCTACAAAATACATGCTTGTAACATATGTTGCTATGCTGTACCACCTTTATGATCAGACAATTAGAAATCTGCATTAGTAGGTGGATTATTCATATCATACCCTTGTAGCTTAAGGTATAAACCCCCTAAAAATCCCTTGTTTGGCTGAGACATCTCATGCACTTGAATAAATACATACCTTTGTAATTCTATACTTTGCGTCCTAGCCTCTCTCCTCAGTCGTCACAGGCCAAATTTGTAACACAGAATATCCATAGCTGATTTTTCTTTCTTATGATGGCTTACACATTTTCTTTCCTATGATGGTGAGAGGGCAGTGTGCAGCCACTGGCTCCCAAGGCCTGTTTATGGAAGCGGTACAGCTGCCATAAAGCACTGTGGCCACTTCACGAGGCAGCACTAGATGCACCGCGGTGGGTGGGCGGATGGGAGGGGAAAGACGGACATTCACCGCCCCAGGGCCTAGTGGCCTGAGTTTGGAGAAGAGCTAACAGACAGCCAACTGGGGACAAGCCCACACCACTCTCCGCTACGACGCCACTCTCCTCGACGGAGCGCCGAGAGACGGCAGTGGAAGAAAAGGAGCGCCTGCGCGGTAACGAGTAGCGGTGGACTAGGTGGAGGATTGCTTCCTGCGCTCCTGTCGCAGTTCGGAATTTGCAGTGCGCCTGCGTGTTGGTGGAGGGGAAGAGGGCGGTGTCCGGTCCCGTGTTTTGAATGTCTCGATGCGGCTAGCTCACTATTTGGCAGGAAAGTGAGGAGGCCTCTGTCCTGATGGTAGAGTTCGTGTACGGAGAGGAGGATCCAAATGTAGCAGAGGCAAATTGGAGGCAGCAGTGGTGACTGTGGAGTGGGACAAACGAAACAAGGGGAGCAGCTCCCCATACTGCTGCCGCAGAGAATCTGGGTGGCCTAGTGAGACAGGAGGACTGCTGCGGCTGCAGTGCTAACACTTCTAGACTATCCTCCTGGCACTCCCAGGTGCCCATCCCCCCAGCAGGTGAGTAGTGAATGCGGGGGAAGGGGGAAGGGAAAGGAAAGCACAGCCTAGGACTGGGTAGGACCGGAGGGAGTCGCTGTGCAACGAGCTCGGAGCCGCTGTTCGTAGCTTTCCCTCCCCCTTCCCTGCGGCTGACGTTATTTATATACTTGCGGTGTTCCGTCTCTGTTAACCCTTTCTTCTTCACTGTCTGCCTCAGCAGGGGTCCTTCCCATGTAGTACCCCGACTCCTTGGCAACCACCACTCTTTTGGGCTCCGGGGGACTGCTGCTCTCGTTTGGCATGGCCCCTCCCGGTATCTACCCCGCCCACATCGCGTCCGTTGCTGGAGAAGGGGTCGCAGCTGCACATTCCCCCTTCCTCTCTGTGGATCTATTGTACTGTGGGCTGGGGCCCGCTAAGGGGCTCCCAGCAGATAAGCCTCTCTGTCGATAGTGCACGTTGAGGGAGACAGGTATGTCTCTGACCTGTCATCTATTGGCTCCCCTCATGAGAAAATGTGGTGAAGGGGATGTGAGGGTGGTGGCCGGGCTCGGCCGAGCCTCAGTAGCCAAAGGCTGGAGCTGTGAAAGTTGCTAACGCGTCGGGCTGGCAGCACTGGAGTTGCACACGCCACCGCTGCTGTCCGGGACACCCAGAGTGTGTGGACGTATGCTCGCGCTTTGCTCGCGCTTTTCTGGGTTCCTTTGTCTACTGCTGTCGCCGCTTTCCCCTCCTCCCTCGATTCCCTCTCTCTCCTTCCTCCTCTCCTTTCTTTCCCCCTCCCTTCTTTCCCCTCTCTTCCAGACTCAAAACGCTGCTGCACCTGCAGGTTTGTTAAATACTGGAATAACACACACAATATGGCTGACGTTCGCCCTGCTCCTTCAACGGGCTCTCCTCTTTCTCCCTCTGTCTCCACTGCTTAGCCTCTTCTCCATTTAGTCTTTTGTTTCTTCTCATTCATCTCCCATTAAAAAAATTCACCCTCCTTATTTCGCCCATGGCGGGATTTCAAGGGTAAGGATGGTCACTTTGGAGGCTTTCTCCTTTCGTTTTGCCGTTTACAACAAAATCCAAACCTAAAATTAGAGGGGGTTTGGGAACCTAGCAAGGCTTGGAGGGAGGGTGAGAATTGGCTGAGCCCTGCTGAGAGAGGCTCGGTTGGAATGCGCGTATTTCTTTGGGGGGAGGGGGCTGGTGCACCGAAGTGCTGGCAGAGATGAAATACTGTATTATGCTTGCAAAAATGATCTAGTAATTTCTTTCATTTTGGGATGTAAATCAGTATAAGGTATTAACTTGGCGCAGTCTTATTAAAAAACCTGAGCTACTTATGTTAGAATAGGCATTGTGTAGTGAAAAAACATAGCATAGGTTTTGTTGGCTTTCTCTGTATCTCCTTGTCAGTATCTTAAATAGCTCACAGATCACAGGATATAAAACTGAAATTAACACTTGCCAGGTCTTTTTGTGTTGCTAGTTTTCTGTCACAGAATTATTTGCCTTTGTGATGACAATAGTATAAACAGAAGTGTGTTGTTTTTGTTGTTAATAAGAGCATTTTTTCTTTAAAAAGTAAAAGGCATGGCATTGTGAACTGAAATGCGATATTGAACTACACAACAGCATATTTCTGACTTTTAACACAAGACAAATGTTCAGTTCAGCACCTACCAACCTCATTTATTCAGAGTACCCTCTTCTGACTTCAAAGAAAATAACATATATTTTATTGGGTGGTTGGGGTTTTTTAATGACATAAAGCCAAAATAACATTTTAATTTCTTGGGCATACCTAAAATGATCTGCTGGGGAACAGCATATCTAGGTTGTAAGGATGAGTACCGAAGGTGCAAAGGATGTGATGCTTTCTATTGCTTTCTAAATATGTGTTACTCTAACTCATAGTCAATGTTTAATTTTCAAAGATTATATTTAAAAACACAATCTTTATTCAAAGTATGAACACATTGATAGCCATGGCTTCTATCAGAGCAGTGCCCTAAAGTAATGTCCTAACTTTTTGGTTTTGTTTTTGCTATTTTGCTTTAGAAGCTTCTAGTGGAGGAGCACTGGCATAGCATAATCATAGTTCTTATTGAATTAGAAGTAGTTACTGCATTTTAATGCTAGAATTAAGTATCATATATTAATACATTCTTTAATTTTTTTTCCCCTCCTGCTTTTTCTCTCCCCATTAACAAGTGTTGATTAACTGGAGAAGACTATAAATTATAGGATCGAGTTTACCACAATGTAAAACTTGAGTGGAGTAATCCAAATTGCATTTTGAAATATGTATTCATGTCATGGCTCCCAAGCCAATTGTAATATTTCTAGATGGAAAAGTCTGAGCAAAAGTCTGTAACTTGATATATTGGTGAATTTGTGCAGCATTCAGTTACTCTATCATTAACTAATCAAAATATTAGTTAACTAATTTGTATTTTATCTATGAACAGTGTAAAATGGGCCTGGCAATGCTAAAGTAATTTTCAAGTAATGGTGAAATTATTTAATTGAATAATATACAGTACTTATTACTTTTTTTTACGTGACAGTAGTTGGATTAAACTTTCTCTTTTAATCTAAAATGTGAATTTGGTGATGACGTGCAGAAATGTAGGAGGTGAATTTATTTGACTATTTGACAGGTTGAGGAGAACGTTTTCCTATTCTTTGACCATGTTGTAGCTGATAGTCCCCTTGTATTAACAGTGCCAGCTACTTTAATTGAAGTGCTTTGGATTCAGTCCCTGCAGTTCCATTTTCTGTGAGTGATCAGTGGTGTGATAACCTGGCTAGTCTTAATGTTCCTTTCTGGAGGTTTTGATTTGTTTGATTTTGTGTCAGAGTTCTGGGGAGCCTATCTGTTTGCTTAAGTTTAAGACTGCTTGTATCTGCAAGTTTGGAAATGCTTTAGGATAAAAGTGCTCTAATAAAATATATTGTTAATGTTTAAGGTCACTGGTTGATCTCTCATCCTTCTGTTTTCAGAGTCTTCCTAGTGGTTCAGAGGTAGTCCTGAATACCAAGTTCCCTATGTAACTTTGTGTCTAGCCTATTAAGATGATAATTCCCTCTGAATGAGTACCTCAAAGGCTTTTTAATTCTATCTACTGTATTGCTTGGTGGGTTTTTTGTTTTCTGATATAAAATTTCGATAGCCAAACCGAATTTTATTTTTATATCTTTTATTTTAAAGAAAGCAAGCAAGCAGCGCTGGGTGGCCGGGGAGCCACTGCTCCACTAACGGCACACACCACTTAAAAGTTCGGCAAAGTATATATACTGTTTTTAAGCCTACAAAGCATTTTCCAATGTGCTTGTGGTAGTCTGAATCAGCAGATATCAATAAGCTGGGATCAGCAATTTCATAATCTTTCCAGGTGGTCGTTGGATTCCTGTCCTGCTCGTGGTTGTCTGGAGGGAGGCCCTTCACCAGTGTCTGCTAAATAATTTTAGTCCCGTACAAGTGCATCAAGCTTTTTATTATACATAAGCATTTAGTCGCTTTGTTGCAATATCCCTTAGCTTTACCACAGCTTCCTCTGTTTTATTCTAAGCATCAGTCATTTTTGCCACCTCATCTCTTGACTCTACTATACTTCTTCTATTTTCCTTTTCAATGCTTTATTTGGCTATTTGGTCAGAAAGTTTCGAAACCGTTCTTAGTAGCTATCCCAGGGAACATGTCCACTTTTGACACAGCAGATACAAGCATTTGCTGATTACATTGCCAATTGACACGAATCACAAAACCATTTTTCACAGTCCCTCCCCACATTACTATTAGGTCAGAACAAGTAAAAAATATAGGGAACTGTCGGGATCCATCCCCATACAGGCCACCAATTGTTGGTGTTGGTGCTTGGCACCAATCGATGGTGGATGGGAACTGTCACTGTTAGTTTATTATCTTACTGTAAGACTTTCATACCTTCTCTTTGTGAGTTATCATGGGCAGCTCCTCACAACACTGACTCCTTTTCTCTTTCTTCTGCATAGCTGGCTGACTTCTTCCTGCCCCTATCACAACCGCCTAACCCTTTCTGTCCCTAGTAGCACATACTAACCCTTACTGTCCCTAACATGAACACCTGACCCTTTCTATCCCTAGCAGACATACTATCCCTAGCACAGACACCTAACCCTTACTCCTCTCAGCAGCACAGCCAACTAACTCCAACTCAACCAGTTACTCCACTCTTTTATAATACCCATCCTTATTGGACCATCCTTATTGGACACAGCTGCACCCTATTGAGGGCAGGCCTTATTGGACATAGCTGTGACCTATTAAGGGCAGGCCTGTTCCTACTCTTTGGTAATTAGTACAGCTGCAACTCCTCAGGGGTGAAATTGCCTTCAGCACTATCTCTGTTCTCCTACAATCCACCCTCCCACCAGAACATGGGTAACTATTCTGTTTTAAGATTACTGTGATGACTAGGTTGTAAAGTATAACCTTACTTAGCAAACAGATGTCTACCACTGGTGCTGCTTCTTGAGGTGATATTTCTTTGCCCAGATGTTGCCAGTCACTTCTAAAATGAAGAAGTAAGCTTGACATTTTCAGTAGTTTTCACTTGATGCCTTGGAGTAGCTACCTAGAACAGAGGCTCCACAGAATTAAAATAATAAAGTAGGTATTTGTTAAAGGCCTTCAATAGATACACCTTGGGCAGTGCAAAAGCCTCGCAGAGACTACACCCAAGATCGGCTTTACTGTTGTTAGATATATACTGTGGTTAAATGCATACTGCCAGTGAATATTTAGTGTTGAGACTTGACAAGGTAGAGGCCTTGTCAAGCCTCTAAAGGGGGAAATTATGCCTTAAGTCTTAGTTTTTATATTTTTCAGATCCTGTACTACATTAGTGTATAACTCTGAACTCCATATAGAGTGTTAGTAAGCTCTCTTCACATTTTGGTCAGACAAAACAATCCTTCCAGGCCTGAGAACAAAGAACACTATCTACCTCAGGCCCTGAAAAGTATAAACAAAAGTGAATGGGAGGGAAGCAACCTGGGGGAATATGACTTCATTACCTGAAGCTATAATTGGACAACTAACCTCTGATATGCAAATAGACCAAACTTATATCCATCTGAGAAACTCATGACCATCGTCCATCTTGGGTGTAGTCTCTGCGAGGCTTTTGCACTGCCCAAGGTATATCTATTGAAGGCCTTTAATAAATATCTACTTTATTCTTCTAACTCTGTCTAGCCTCCAACAGTAAATATCTAACAAGAGTAAATATCTACTTGATCTAAAGCATACTAAGCTGTGTTTATGCTAATTTCTAAAAAAAAGCCTTCACCTATTGTCTTGGTTTGAAAAGACAGGAGTCTGTGAAGGAAGGCAAAAGCCTCCTGTGAAATGGAAAAGGTAAACCCCCTCCTTCCGAATTATCACAATTTCAGAATTAAAAGGGCTCTCAGGCAAAGATATGAGAATGGGAATAACAGTTTTTTACTAGGAAGGAAAAAAACTAAATAACAATGCAATTTAGCACAAGCAAAAAAAAACAACCACTGGCAGAGTGAGAAAAACCTGACACCCTGAGAAGTCAGGGTGTTGATAGTAGTCCAGCCAGATGGTGGCTGCTCCTCCTGGAGCGGCAATCTGCAGAGGGGTGTAGGTCCTTTCTGAAGATGCAGCGAAGGAGCAGCTGGGCCTGGTTCTTGATTCCTCTGGGAAATCCGGGGAAGAAGGCTGTCTGTTGTCTCACAAATGCTTGTTTTATGGTGGCAGGGATGCTTGGCTCCTCCCTCTGGGTGGAGCATCTCACAATGGGATGATGTAACTAGTCTTACCAGCCACAGTGAGTAATTCAATAGCCCATTGACAGGAGATTATCTTCCTGGCAGTGTCATTGTTCTTGAAAGATAAGAAAAAACTGCCTAACTCCCAACAGATGGCAAAAATAGAATACATGCTTATTTTACAAGCCAGGACATTATCCACCCCTTATTCTATTTCCATCTGTGTCACAATGAAATCTTATACTCAGTTCTCACTTAAGACCAGGTTTCCCTGTGGTACACAACGGGTTTCCCCATCTTTCTGCATTACCCACCAAGTGTAACCAGGTCCTTGAGCAAAAACAATCCCACGGATGTGTTTGTCTCTGCCTGAGGTGGGATTAATCCAAACAGTTTTCCCTAAAATACCCCTCATATGTACCACAGGGACTTTATCTCCATCTACTGTGTGCAAGGGTTCAGACTGGGCAGGGCCAGCTCGATTGATGGATCCTCGGGTGTTGACCATCCAGGTTGCTTTTGCCAGGTTATTTTCCCAGTTTCTAAATGTTCCCCCACCAAGTGCCTTCAGGGTAGTCTTAAGGAGTCCGTTGCACCGTTCAACTTTGCCGGCAGCTGGAGCATGATAGGGGATATGATATATCCATTCGATACCATGTTCTCTGGCCCAGGTGTTGATAAGGCCGTTCTTGAAATGGGTGCCGTTGTCAGATTCAATTCTCTCAGGTGTGCCATGTCTCCACAGGACTTGCTTTTCCAGGCCTAAGATGGTGTTCCGGGCAGTGGCATGAGGTACAGGGTAGGTCTCTAGCCATCCAGTGGTGGCTTCCACCATGGTCAGCACGTAGCGCTTGCCTTGGCGTGTCTGGGGCAGTGTGATGTAGTCAATCTGCCAGGCCTCCCCATACTTGTACTTGGACCACCGCCCCCCATACCACAGGGGCTTTACCCGCTTGGCCTGTTTGATGGCAGCACATGTCTCACAGTCATGGATAACCTGAGAAATACTGTCCATGGTTAGATCCACCCCTCGGTCTCGTGCCCACTTGTAGGTGGCATCTCTGCCCTGATGACCCGAGGCATCGTGAGCCCATCGAGCCAGGAACAACTCCCCCTTATGGTGCCAATCTAAGTCTATCTTTGACACTTCTATTCTCGCTGCCTGATCTACCTGCTCGTTGTTTCGGTGTTCCTCATTAGCCCGACTTTTGGGGACATGGGCATCTACATGACGGACTTTCACTGTTAGTTTCTCCACCCGAGAGGCAATGTCTTTCCATATATCAGCAGCCCAGATTGGTTTTCCTTTACGTTGCCAGTTGGCTTTCCTCCACCTTCCCAGCCAGCCCCATAGAGCATTGGCTACCATCCATGAATCAGTATAAAGGTAGAGCTTTGGCCACCTCTCCCTTTCAGCAATGTCCAGGGCCAGCTGAACGGCCTTGAGTTCAGCAAGTTGGCTCGATCCACCTTCTCCTTCGGTAGCTTGTGCAACTTGTCGTGTGGGGCTCCATACGGCTGCTTTCCACTTCCGGTTCATCCCTACGATGCGACAAGAACCGTCAGTGAAAAGAGCGTAACATGTTTCCTCTGCTGGTAGTTGGTTATAGGGTGGAGCTTCTTCAGCTCTTGTCGCTTGTACCTGCTCCTCATCGTCAGTGAGACTAAAGTTTTCACCTTCTGGCCAGTTCGTAATTATCTCTAAAATCCCAGGGCGATTCGGGTTTCCAATACGGGCGCGCTGTGTGATGAGAGCAATCCATTTGCTCCATGTGGCGTCGGTGGCGTGGTGGGTAGTAGGAACCTTTCCTTTGAACATCCACCCCAGCAATGGTAGTCGGGGTGCCAGGAGGAGTTGTGCTTCCGTGCCAATCACCTCCAAGGCGGCTTGAACTCCTTCATAGGCAGCCAAGATTTCCTTCTCTGTTGGGGTGTAGTTGGCTTCGGACCCTTTGAAACTTCGGCTCCAGAATCCCAATGGTCGACCTCGAGTCTCACCAGGCACCTTCTGCCAAAGGCTCCAGGACAGGCCATTGTTCCCGGCTGCAGAGTAGAGCACATTCTTGACCTCTGGTCCCGTTCTGACTGGGCCAAGGGCTACAGCATGAGCGATCTCCTGCTTGATCTGGGTGAAGGCTTGTTGCTGCTCAGGGCCCCAGTGGAAATCGTTCTTTTTGCGGGTAACCAGGTAAAGAGGGCTCACAATCTGGCTATACTCGGGAATGTGCATCCTCCAAAAACCTATGGCACCTAGGAAAGCTTGTGTTTCCTTCTTGCTGGTTGGTGGGGACATAGCGGTGATCTTGTTGA
This sequence comes from Anomalospiza imberbis, assembly GCF_031753505.1. Taxonomy (NCBI): domain Eukaryota; kingdom Metazoa; phylum Chordata; class Aves; order Passeriformes; family Viduidae; genus Anomalospiza; species Anomalospiza imberbis. Next base: position 4,246,906 of record NW_027099315.1, read on the forward strand.
TGACCTCAGTGGGAATCTGGCGCCGTCCGTCTTGCCATTTCACTCCCAGGAACTGGATCTCTCGGGCAGGTCCCTTGACTTTGCTTTTCTTGATGGCGAAGCCAGCTTCTAGCAGTATCTGGATGATCCTCTTACCTCTCTCAAACACTTCTGCCGCTGTGCTCCCCCACACAATGATATCATCGATGTACTGCAGGTGTTCTGGAGCCTCACCCTTTTCTAGTGCAGTCTGGATCAGTCCATGGCAGATAGTGGGACTGTGTTTCCACCCCTGGGGTAGTCGGTTCCAGGAGTACTGCACGCCCCTCCAGGTGAAAGCAAACTGAGGCCTGTATTCTGCTGCCAGAGGAATGGAAAAAAACGCATTAGCAATATCAATAGTGGCATACCACTTCGCTGCCTTGGACTCCAGCTCGTACTGGAGTTCCAGCATATCCGGTACAGCGGCGCTCAGCGGTGGAGTCACTTCATTTAAGCCACGATAGTCCACAGTCAATCTCCATTCTCCGTCAGAGTTGCGCACAGGCCAGATGGGGCTGTTGAAGGGTGAGTGGGTTTTGCTAACCACCCCCTGGCTCTCCAGCTCACGAATCATCCTGTGAATGGGGATCACGGCATCTCGATCCGTCCGATACTGCCAGCGGTGCACTGTTGAGGTCGCAATTGGCACGAGTTGCTCTTCTACCCTCAGGAGTCCTACTGCAGATGGGTTTTCTGACAGTCCAGGCAAGGTGTTCAATTGCTCGATGTCCTCTGCCTTTACAGCAGCTATGCCAAAAGCCCACCTGAGTCCCTTCGGGTCTTTGTAATAGCCGTTCCGGAGGAAGTCTATGCCCAGAATACACGGGGCCTCTGGGCCAGTCACAATAGGATGTTTCTGCCACTCCTTCCCAGTCAGGCTCACCTCGGCTTCCACCAGGGTCAATTGCTGTGATCCCCCTGTCACACCAGCAATGGAAACAGGCTCTGCCCCCACATGTCCCGATGGTATCAGGGTACACTGTGCACCAGTATCAACTAAGGCATCGTATTTTTGTGGCTCTGATGTGCCAGGCCATCGGATCCACACCGTCCAGAAGATCCGGTTTTCCCGTGCCTCTCCCTGGCTAGAGGCAGGGCCCCTCTAACACTGGTTATTATTCCTCTCCTGGGTATACATACTAGAGGTCCCTTCAAGGGGATCTGACAGATCATACCCAAAAGCTTGGTCATGGGAGGTTGAGGCTACCTTCACCTTGGTGGAACTCCCCCGGTTAGAGTTTCCCTCCTTGAGTTGACGGACCCGTGCTGCCAGGACAGAAGTGGGTTTCCCATCCCACCTTCCCATGTCTTCCCCGTGGTCACGCAGGAAGAACCACAGATTAGCCCTTGGGGTGTACCCTCTCTCTCTAGCTGGGGAATGTTGGGGTCTGACTTTGGGGCCTGTGACTCATATGGGTGCTGCATTAACCTTCCTCATTTCCTCCCTCATCTCTTCTTTGAACTCCTTAATCACAGCTGAGATATGAGCCTGCATTGGGCCATTAATCATACTCTCATAATTCCTAAGTTTGTTGGCAACAGAGCCCACTGTCTCTCGGTTAGTGTCAGCATCAATTGTTGCAATGAAAGTGGTGTACTGAGATGGCCCAAGATTTGCCAGACTCCACAGCATTTGCCCTGTGCACCTGACCTTGTCGGGGTCATTATTATGTTGTCCATCCCTCCCAAAGAGTACCTCTAATACTGCCACTTCCCTCAGCTGTTGGATCCCTTCCTCCAGGGTCTTCCAGCGCATTCTATGGTGGTGCTCCTGCATTCTCTCCCTGTGGACAAACCTCTCTCTGACACTCATTAAAAGCCGCTCCCAGAGAGAAAGGGATCCTGGCTCCCTTACAAAAATCTGATTCATACCTGAGTCCTGGGTTAAGGGTCCCAAGTTCCTTGCCTCACCACCGTCCAGCTGCACGCCTGTACCCATAAGGTCCCAGACCCGGAGTAACCAGGTAGTATAAGCCTCACGCCCTCGTCGCACAATGTCTTTGTGCAGATTACGGAGACTTTCGTACGTCAGGGACTCGGTGATGATTGCAACCTCCGGCTCCCCTGTGGGTTGTGAGGGCCCTCCCCTATCTGGGTGCTCTGCTTTCATCTTAGACCTCCTTGTTTCTACCGGGGCAACTGCTGCTGGCTGTGACTGCCTTTGTGGTTCAGCTGGAACCTGCACAGTTGTAACATTTGTGGGTTCCACAGCTGTACTATTAGACTGTCCCTCTTCAAGGCAAAGGGCGGGTTTCTCACCAGCTGGTGAAATGCACTCCTTCAGCATCTCTTGCATCTCCTGCATCTCCTTAACCAGCACCCTCACCCAATCTGGGTGGTTCGTTTCTGAGGCAGGCTCTGGGGCAGGGTCAGGCTCTGGAGCAGCAGCATCTTTAGTCTCTGGTGTAGGTGTCAGGGTAGTTATGCGGGTTAATCTTCTCTTATCTCTGAGTGCTAAACATAACAGGCATATCAGCAACACCACCCATTGTATGATATCATTAGCACTTAGAGTGGATCTTAACCCTTCGAAAACTGGTGGAGCAGACCCAAAAAGATGGTTAAAAGGTTGGGAGAAAGTTTCCCCCCGTGTCATTTCCTCACAGTAGGTACCATTATTAAAGTAACTCCAAAAACATGCAGTTAGTGTGTGATAGCTCTGAATCCATGTACCTGCCATCCAGAGGAAATTAAAGATCCATGAATCCTTCACCCAGAGGACAAACTTGATAACAGACACAGTAGCCTTAGTTACAGGACCCATATTTAGATAAGGGCCTGTAAATGGGAAGTATACACTTGCGACCACATGCCACCCAAACCAGGGAAAACTAGACCACATGGTGGTACTTAAAAATTAAATTACCTAAGAACTGTTAATCCCTTTTTTTCTCAATGCCCTCGTGCCCCACGTTGGGCGCCAAAATCTGTCTTGGTTTGAAAAGACAGGAGTCTGTGAAGGAAGGCAAAAGCCTCCTGTGAAATGGAAAAGGTAAACCCCCTCCTTCCGAATTATCACAATTTCAGAATTAAAAGGGCTCTCAGGCAAAGATATGAGAATGGGAATAACAGTTTTTTACTAGGAAGGAAAAAAACTAAATAACAATGCAATTTAGCACAAGCAAAAAAAACAACCACTGGCAGAGTGAGAAAAACCTGACACCCTGAGAAGTCAGGGTGTTGATAGTAGTCCAGCCAGATGGTGGCTGCTCCTCCTGGAGCGGCAATCTGCAGAGGGGTGTAGGTCCTTTCTGAAGATGCGGCGAAGGAGCAGCTGGGCCTGGTTCTTGATTCCTCTGGGAAATCCGGCGAAGAAGGCTATCTGTTGTCTCACAAATGCTTGTTTTATGGTGGCAGGGATGCTTGGCTCCTCCCTCTGGGTGGAGCATCTCACAATGGGATGATGTAACTAGTCTTACCAGCCACAGTGAGTAATTCAATAGCCCATTGACAGGAGATTATCTTCCTGGCAGTGTCATTGTTCTTGAAAGAGATAAGAAAAAACTGCCTAACTCCCAACAGATGGCAAAAATAGAATACATGCTTATTTTACAAGCCAGGACACCTATCTACACCTTAATTTGACCCCATGCCCTGGTTTAGGGCAAATTTGTGAGAAAAACCTCCAAACTGGAATGCCTCTAGAAAGCAAATCCAAGTGGCCCCTCCCCAAACTGGTTCGGGAAAAATTATTTCCTTTGAGAAAAGTGGAAAAAAACTGTTTATTTAACAGGCAAAGCATTTACCAGCACAAAAAAAAAAAAAAACAAAGAACTATATTAAACAATAAAACCTCTTGCCAATCTGAAGAGATGACAAATTCAGAAAGTCCTCTTTGTGTGTTGTAGCTTAGCTCACTCAGTCTCTTATCAACCCCTCCTGTGCTGGAAATGCTGCAGCCCAGGCCTGGCCTGGTGGGCCACAGGTGTGAGCTCTCAGTGCTCTTCTGGCTGTTCAGTCCAGAGCAGGTTTAAACAGTTCCAAGAAAAAGAAAAACTACAGGCTAGGGAACTTCTCTGCCTCAGCTAGCTAAAAACTTAACTAAAAACAAAGGAGACCTCTCTCTTGCTGTCTGTGCTGCATACAACACAGTCCAGGAGAAGGATGCGGGGGAGCAAGTGCAGTTTCTGATAACAAACTCTGCGCTTCTTCTCTCCCCCCCCTTGCTCTTGGAAACAGTCTTAAAGGTGCAAAACGTATTTCTGGGCTAAAAAGATGAATGGGGATACAAGCATCATAAAGTCACCCCAGGACATCCCCCTTTCAAAAATATAAATTTTTTTTTCTGAACCTGTATTAATCACATTTAAGTGTAAAAATGAACTTTACTAGATCATGACTTCTTACTCCAAGAAGCACAACTGAAAGACATATCAAACATAAGATTTCTAGTCTGATATGTATTAAGATCAAATAATAATTTTCACAACACAGTTTCCTAGTTTAGAATGCATTTTTCTTTATTAAAAATTTTTACCTAGTATGTTCAAAGAAGGTAACTGCACTGTATAATTTCAAGGTTGCTGTTGAGATTTTTAAATCTGAAATTTCCCAGCAGCATAGAAGAAAGCATGTTCTAGAATCGTTCTCTTGTGACATTTTTTTAATTGGGTATAATTGGCCAGGTTGGGGTATGAAGGGAGACCAGAGTATGGCTTCAATGAGTGACCTCTGTGGGAGAAACTTGTGGACTGCCCTGTACTGGTTAGAGTTGGTTCTAGACAGCTCATCAGGAACCCCATTGCAGGTCAAAGATGAGCCAATCAGTAAATTTTGTGGTGCCTCTGTGAAAATAAAGCGAGGAAGGGTGGTAAATGCTGAAAAAAAAAGGAAGAAAAGAAATAACAGCAGTGCAGAAGAAAGAGGAGACAGAAGACCATGCTGGAAAAGGAAGAGAGCAGGAGCTCAAGTGGTAGTCTGAGCAGGAGCTGAGAGGCCTGACTCTAAAGGGACTGCTACCAGTACAGGAACCACCACACACTGACCCTAATTTCCTGAGCTGCCTCTTGCCCCATCAAAGAGACTTTTGTGTGTGGTGATGGGATTGCAGAAAGAACAGAGGGAAGGGGAGATTTTGCAGAGGCAAGGGATGATGAAGTGGATTGAAAGCTGTCTGAATGGCTGAACCCAGAGAGTGGTGATCAGTAGCGCAAAGTCTAGTTGGAGGCCAGTAGCTAGTACTGTAGCCCAGGGGTCAATACAGTCCTTTCCAGCATCTTCATTAATGGCCTGGATGGATGGGGCAGAGTCTACCCTCAGCAAGGGAGGGAGTGACATACCAGAGGGTTGTGCTGCCACTCAGAGGGACCTGGGAAGGCTGGAGAAATGGGCTGACAGAAGCCTCATGAAAATCACCAAAGGGAAGTTTCAAGTTCTGCCCCTGAGGAACAACTTCATGTACCAGTACATGTGGGGAGCCACCCATCTGGAAAGCAGCTTTGCAGAAAATGACCTGGAGATCCTGGTGAGCACCAGGTTGAACATGAGCAAGCAATGTGCCCTTGTGGCAAAGAAGCCCGATGTTATGCTTGGCTGCATTAGACAAAGTATTGCCAGCAGGTCAAGGGAGGTGATCCTTCCCTTATATTAAGCACTGGTGAGATTGCACAGAGTATACTCCTGGAAAAGCTGGCAGCCCATGGCTTGGACAGGAGCACTCTTTGCTGGGTAAAGAACTGGCTGGATGGCCGGGCCCAGAGAGTGGTGGTGAACGATGCTGCATCCAGCTGGCGGCCAGTCACCAGTGGTGTCCCTCAGGGGTCTGTCCTGGGGCCTGTTCTGTTCAATATTTTTATTGACTACATGGATGAGGGGATTGAGTCTTTCATTAGTAAGTTTGCAGACAACACTAAGCTGGGAGCACGTGTCAATCTGTTGGAAGGTAGGAGGGCTCTGCAGAGAGACCTGGAATGGTTGGATGGATGGGCAGAGTCTAACAAGATAAAGTTTAATAAGTCCAAGTGCCGAGTCCTGCATTTTGGCCACAATAACCCCCTGCAACGTTATAGGCTGGGGATGGTGTGGCTGGACAGCGCCCAGGTGGAAAGAGACCTTGAGGGTACTGGTCGACTGATGACTGAACATGAGCCAGCAGTGTGCCCTGGTGGCCAAGAAGGCCAATGGCATCCTGGCCTGTATCAGGAATACTGTGGCCAGCAGGAGCAGGGAGGTCATCCTTCCCCTGTACTCGGCACTGGTGAGGCCACACCTTGAGTGCTGTGTCCAGTTCTGGGCCCCTCAGTTTAGGAAGGATGTTGAGATGTTTGAGCGTGTCCAGAGGAGGGCAACGAGGCTGGTGAGGGGCTTGGAACACAAGCTCTATGAGGAATGACTGAGGGAGCTGGGTTTGTTTAGCCTGGAGAAAAGAAGACTCAGAGGTGACCTTATCACTCTCTACAACTTCCTGAAAGGTGGTTGTAGTCAGGTGGGGGTTGGTCTCTTTCTCCAGGCAGCAACTGACAGAATGAGAGGACACAGTCTTAAGCTGCATCAAGGGAAATATAGGTTGAATATTAGGAAAAACATTTTTACAGAAAGAGTGATAAAGTACTGGAATGGTCTGCCCAGGTAGGTGGTGGAGTCACCATCCCTGGATGTGTTTAAAAAAAGACTGGATGTGGCACTCGGTGCCATGGTTTAGTTGAGGTGTTAGGGCATGGGTTGGACTCAATGATCTTGAAGGTCTCTTCCAACCTAGTGATTCTGTGTGTGACTACCATGTCCAGTTCTGGGCTCCAGAGTACAGGAGAGATATGGACATACTGGACAGAGTCCAGTGAAGTGCAACTAGGGTGATTAAAGGACTAGAGCATCTCATATCTAAAGAAAGACTGAGAGAGCTGGGAATATTTAGCCTGAAGAAAAGAAGGCTCAGGTAGAACTATAAATACCTGAAGAGAGGTTGTTATAAAGATGGAGCCAGACTTTTTCCAGTGGTACACAGGGACAGGACGAGAGGGCACACAGTGAAATATTGGAGATTCCATCTGAGCATTGGAAAACACTACTGTTAGGGTGACCGAGCACTGGGACATGTTGCCCAGAGAGATGGTGGAGTCTCTGTCCTTGGAAATATTCAAAATCTTTCTGGACATAGTACTAGACAACTGGCTCTAAGTGGTCCTGCTTGAGCAGGGGGTTTGAACCAGATCACCTCCAGATGTCCCTTCCAACCTCAACCATTCTTTGTCACCATTTAGTCAGGAACGGAAATGAAGGCGACACAACTCCATGCATTTTCAGAAAGCATAAAAGCTCCTTTATTACAAAACTTCACGTTTTTATAAGCAACATCGTTCACCCAGAACCTGATTGGTTCTTAATAACACCTGTCACCCAATTGGTTAATTAGGAACAACACCATCTTTCCATAAACATCACATAGAACACATTCGCTATGTTCACTAACACCAGCTGCAGAGACTTAGGATAAGAATTGTTTTAATTCTTTTCTCTGAGCTTCTCACAGCTTTCCCTGAATGATGCCTGGGAAACTATCTGTTTCTCTCTGAGAACATCCACATATCTAACTTATCTGGTCTTCAACTTTAATTGTAAAATGTTTGGAGAGTAAATTGTCCTTAAATTTTCTAGGAATTGTACAAATAATGAAAATAAGGCTTGGAAAATGTAGGTTGTCTGACACATCTTGTACTCAAAAGACAGCTACATCTGTATGATTTGGGATGGTTATTTGCCTATCCTGTTCCTTAATCTCCTGTATATTGGGCAGTTGTAAGATCTCTGTCTTAATGTTGAAAGAAGACACAAGGTTTCATTAATGGTTGATTTGCCATCAGTGGAGCTGCAGTTACAGGATATCTGATCTGTCAAAATATCCACTGACAGGAGTGTCTTCAAAAAACAGCTTAAGAGAAAATTCTGTCTCTTGCATGGTACAAATACTTTTCAAAAATCTGACTCTTAAATGCTTTTGGAGTTAGGGAATACACAGGTGTTTGACGTATTTGGAAACTGGAAATCATTGAGTATTTATTGCTTGACATTTTGTGAGTAGGGGGAGCATTCACAAAAGCTGCCCTCAGGTCTCATAGACTCATCTCTACTAAGGAAAAGGCTTTTTCTAGAAGGGACTCAAGATAGAAATCTCTCCTTGTCCATTGACTGCTGAGGGCACCTCAGGTGACTACTGGCTTATTTTTATTGCTAGTATTTTTGAATGAAATCTCTTTTGATGTGTGTCCTCTGTCCCCCCCATTTTATAAGTATAAACATACTTTACTGTTCGGTGTTAACCATAAGACAGACCAAGCAACCTCTCTTGTGGTTTATGTGCTGTCCTAATGACACTGAAATCGGCCAGAATAAATTAACACAATTTGAAGCATTAGAAAGCAGGCATTCTTTATCTATGTAGAAAACACAGAGGATCTCTCCTTATTCCATGTGTTCAATGAGACTTTACAACAAGGTATTTATCCATCATCATCATACATATTCATTACAGCATATCTCCTATCTAATACATAAACATCACTTTCTTAGAACTAATTTGCATGCATCTGCCTCTTACTGGAAGTCCTTTAATGGTCCTGGAGGGTCATCAAAAGGGGTCTCTGGTGGTTGTATTCACTGAATGCTTTCATATTAAAGGTGACCTTTTCTTGAACTTCTTCTTTGGACATGTGCTGTTGCTTCTTGTTATGTAACTTGCAAAAAAACTTACTGTAGGCCTCTTTATCAGTTTCTCCACTGGTTCCAGCTATGTTTATCATTCTGTGTGCATACCTTTACATCCTTTTATCTTTTTTTTTTGCCAGTTAGTCTTTAAGCTCTATTCAGCAACTTCAGGGAAACTGAAAATTTCTATTCTCTATGTTATTTATCACTAACAATTCACTTGTTTAAAGTTGAGGGGAGGGAGGGATTAACTGACTCCTACCCTCAGTTATAGCAGTGTTGGCTTGTATAGAGAGGATGATGAGGCAAATTTAATTCATATGACTAGAGATGTAGCTGTCAATGTTGGATTAAAAGTATATTTTTAAATGGTAATGACTTGGGACAGGATTCTTTGCTGTGAATAAACATCCTAGTTGTCAGTCATGCTGAGGCCTCTAACCACAGTTCTGGGATACTGTATGTTTGGGTAGGGGTAGAGCAAGTTTAAATATGAAGCAGGGATGTGGTGGGAAAAAATAGGAAGAACAGGAGCAAGTTTTGTTGGTCAAAACAAATACAGGGAGATCACTTGCCAATTAACTGCCGTGAGCAAAACAGACGACTTGGGGAATTGAATCACCAGAGGAGTGAGATTTTGAAAAAAGCTTAATTTTTTGCCAAGTCATTCATATATCTATATAAAATACTAATTCAAATATTGGGAAACAGAATCAAAACAAACATTAAAAGACTTATGGAGAACACACTTAGGAAAACACTTTTCCTTCCCTTTTTCCTGGCCTCTGCTTTACTCCAAACTCTTCCCCTTGCCCCTTATGTCTGCAGGTTACACTCAGTCCCTTCAGTGATGCAGTGTGTGTATGTCTAAGTTATGGTCAGCATATAGCAGCTTCTCTGCTGCTCATTCCTTGTCACTTTTTCTGTTCTGGCATGGGTTCTCTGCAGACTGCAGTTCCTTCAGGAATGTTTGCTTTGCTATGAAGCTCTTTCTGTTCTGACCTTGGTGTTTCGTCTGTTGTTTTTCACTTCTTTTTGTTCCCTTCTCCCATTTTTAAATGTTTCCACAGAGGTGCTGCCAGCTTTGCTGATTGGTTCAGCTTTGGCCTGTTATGGATTTGTTGCTGAGCAGGCTGGAACCGGCTGTGGCAGGTGCAGGGTAGTCCCTAACTTCTTGCCACATACACCCAATGGACTATGAATGTACTTTTCCATTTCTTTTCCATTTGTGCCACATGTACAATAAATAAAATAATTTAGAAGCAAGATTTTTTAATAAAAATTATTATCAAAGTAAGAAATTAATACACAATTTTGTAGAACAAACAAGGTATGCTAGGGAAAAAAAAAAGATTCCAAGATGGTCTTAATTCTTAGAGTCTTGGCTTCCTTCTTGCCATATTTTTTCACCTCCCTGCTAATACAGGACAAGAAGAACTAAATGTTTGAGGCATATATTTTGCTTGTCTGTAGAGGCAATTCCTCAAAGTCTATTCACAGACAGTCCTTCCAGTTATATAATCTTTTGAAGTACAATAACATAATAATATTACCTTCTTTCTCTGCTGAATTCTCACATCTGTAAATTATTCTAGGTGTTGGTAAGTGCTACCAAATACTGGTCCATTTCATAAGGGGAGTGTTGTTTTCCCAAGATGCTAGGTTTTTTGTTTTCTGAAAAAACATTCTAGCAAGAGGGGATAAGCATAGAATACAGTGTGAATTCTTGAGCTAGAGGTTCTTTTTGACAGCTCAGTTAAAAGAAATTTAAACCAGTTTTGCTAATTTCTTAAGAAAAACTGTTCATATACTTACAAACTTATGCAGGTGTTCTCTGAAAGTACATTTTTTGATAGCCCAATATACAGCTTTTCACCAAATAACTTAAAAGGTTTATTCTTCCTCTTAAATACTTCCTTAAGATCTTCTGGTTATCATTTATTTTCATGGATATGCAAATATACATTAGTTTCAGAGCCAGTTCTTTGTGCATTTTTCCTCCACTTCTTAAAGCACCAGCAATATCATGATCACTGTTCTCTGTTTTTTCCTCCCTTTCTGGGAAGGGTTGTCAGTTTTACAACTTTATTTCCCCCCCTTCCTTTTTTTTTTCTTTTTTAATTATGCAGGATGTTACATGTTTTCCATGAAAAATCTGAAAGACCTGTATATAAATAGAAAATAACATACAGTGCTATGATGCTGAGGAGTAATCTTGTGTGTGTGTATGTGTGTGTGTAAAAACCAAACGCACAACACACCAGTAGAGTAAGCAGTTTAAGTTCTCATTTGCCCTTGCTGATTATTTCAGTGTTAATTAAAATATTTAAATTATCAGTATTACAGGGCTATGATTTCTTTGCTACGGTTGTGCTACTCTTCTACAAGCAACACTTTAAAGAACTATTTTTCATTGACCTTTCAAATTTATAAATATATAGAATATTTAGCAGGGCTACTCTCAAGGAGTTTTTCTCCCAGTCAGTGCTCATGTCTGGGATTGTCCTGACCCAGATGCAACACCTTGCACTTGGATTTGTTGAACTTCATGAGGTTCTCATGGGGCCAATTCTCAGGTTTCACCAGGTCCCTCTGGCTGGCATCCCTTCCTTCTCTTGTGTCAGTTGCACTGCTCAGCTTGGTGTTATCTGCAAACTTGCTGAGGGTGCACTCGATCCCACTGTCTATGTCATTGATAAAGATATTAAAGAGCACAGGTATCAAGACAGAGCCCTGAGGGACGCCACTCATCACCAGCCTCCACCTGAACATAGAGCCATTGACCGCAAGTCTCTGTGTCCATCCAGCAAATTCCTTATCCACTGAATAGTCCATACATCAAATCCATGTCTGTCACTGTTGAGTAAGAAACGACATAGACTCACCAGAAGGCTGGTTTGCACAGCATCTCACTTTACTTCGAAATTCTCTCATTTATACACTGTTCTGATACAGACAGACCAGATTGGTCAATTAATCAATACATTTCACCTGACTGGTTAATTAATAAAATGCCTTTCTTATAAACAATCTTTGAGAAAAACAGGAAAACAGAGAGTAGGAAAACAACACCTGCAGGTTGTTTATAATAACAAGCTATCATTGTTTATCTTCAACTCCCTAAAGTCTCACAAGCTGATTCTGGGAAAACTTATCTAGTTTTCTTGCTCTCTGACCAGGCTGTCACATCCACACGTCTCCAATTTGGAGATAATGGTGTCGTGTGGGACCGTATCAATCCAAACCGAAATAAAACTACCTATGTGGAGGTGGGGATGGAGGGGAGAGGGAGGGAGGGCGGAGAAGGAGAGACAAAAGGATAGAAAGGGTAACAATAAAAAGGAATATGGCCTAAAGGCCTAACAGCACTTAACAGCACTTTAACAGTATTTAACTTAACTTATAATTTAAACAATTTAGCAAAGGATTCATATAGGATTTAGTATGCCACAACAGTCATTTACTTACAGGCTTAACTTAGAAATCTAAAGTACTTAAGAATCTAGGAAAGCAGCATTTCTCCCACATTTGATATAGCATATGCACACCTGCATGAACACATAAAGAATCTGCACAATGTACCTGTGAAAAATTCCCCTCAAAGGTAGTGAAATACTCACTTCAGATGCCTTTGCGTCTTCTCAGTTGGTGAAGGGTTGAGCCTTGAGGAATGGGGGTATCAGCCCAGGATCTTTTGTCATTTGCTAGTCCTCGAGTATAGCAAACTTGAGAGTTCGCTGGCTCCGATTGCAGCTGCTGTGGTAGAAACCTCCCTTGGAATGGAAAATATGAACCCCTTCCCTCCAAATTATTATAACTTTGAAATTACAGGGCTTTCAGGCAAAGATATGGGAAAAGGAATAACAGTTCTTTACTAGAATATATATATATATAAAAAAGCAAGGCAGACGAACAACTACAATGGCAGCAACAACAAACAAATACAGAAACCCAATAATGGTGTTCTCTCGGCTGTCAAGCACTTTCCCCTTTGTTGTAGTTATGGTCACAGCTGGCAGGGGTGCTGTTGGCTCCCAACCAGGCAGGGCAGGTGCAATGATATCCCCATGGCTGCAGGGGGCGCTGTGGTGTGAGCCCAGATACCTCTCTCCATATGGGTAATGGTGGCTCAGCCGGTGGGAGAGAGAAAGGGCTTCCTTTGCAAACTCATGGGGGGGCAGCTGGTCTCAGTGCCACTCGGGAAGCTGAATGGACTATAGCAGGAAACCTTGGAGCAGCAGGCTGGAACAGCAGAGGCAGGTGCACCCGGGGCAACAAAGTGTAGCAAAGACTCCGGGGCCATGCCAGAAGCTGCAGGGTGTTCGGGTGTCAGGTTAAAGTGTAGCAAGAAACCCTGATGAAGTGGCAGGAAACAGCGGGGCTGGGTGGGGAATCCCTCCCCTGGATAGCTCACCAGAGATGGCTTGTCCCGGGGTCGGGCCATGCAGAGGGAGCAGCCCTGGTGGGAGACAGTGGGCTCCCAGAGCAACACGCATTGGCTCTGGGCTCCCAAGCAAGCAGAGGAGCAGAGAAGCAAGCCGTCAAGCCTCAGTCACGGTGCCAAAGGAAAAGAAAAGTAAAGAAACAGGCAAAAACCACAAGGCAACAGGATATTCAGTTAGAGGCACTGCACCACATGGCCGCATGAGACGATCGCCCCATGGGAAAAGGGAGCAGCAGCCCCCTGCCCTCACCCCTCGCAGGATCCCAGGTTGGCTCCCACCCATCGGGATACTCCTGGAGCCGGGGGTGGGGGGTGTGGGGGTGTGACCATTCCGGACACAAAACAAAACCAAAACCAAACAAAAAAAAAATGGATATTGTGAGAAACAATGCTCACTTTTAAAATTTTTAAAGGTTTATTAAGACCTTATCAAAATACAACAGAAGACTGAATAAGGAAAAATAAAGAGCCGGGAGCAAAGGATTCAACCACCATGTGCTCATCTACAAAATGGATGCTCTGCCTTTTATACCTCTAGCCCCTCCCAAAGTCTTGTCAGTTGACTCCTTCACTGTCCAGTGGTGATCACTTTCTTACATCTTGATTGGAGGTCAGGTGTTGTCATAGTAACAAGCTGACCCTCTCAAATGCCCTGACTACTGAGTCTATCCCATGATAACAATGCAAGGGGGAGGGGAAACATAACTATACATCTACAAAACTTCTCTTAACATATACATAATATTCACCCCTTAATTGTGAGAGTCAACCATTGCATTACTCATCTATAACAGATATGCTATAAAAACCATCCCCAAGACAAAGTGACAGGACAAGAGGAAATGGCCCAAAGTTGCGCCAGGGGAGGTTCAGATTGGATATTAGGAAATATTTCTCCACAGAAAGGATTTTCATTAATTGGAACAGGCTGCCTAGGGAAGTGGTTCAGTCACCATCCGTGGAAGTGTTCAAAAAATGTGTGGACATGGTAATTGGGGACATGGTTTAGCGGTGAATAGGGTAGTGGTGCTAGGTTGGCAGTTGGATTTGATGATCTCAGAGGTCTTTTCCAACCTTAATGGTTCTGTGATTTAAAAAGTGTCTTAAGGTCCTTGAATGCATCCAGAGGAGGGAAAGACAGCTGGTGAAGGAGCTGGAAGGCATTTCCTATGAGGAACAGCTAAGGACGCTGGGTCTTTCTAGATTACAGAATATGGTGAGTTAGAATGGACCCACAAGGATCATTGAGTATAACTCAGCCCTGTACAGGACAGCCCCGGGATTCACACTATGTGCCTGAAAACATTGTACAAATGCTTATTGAACTCTGTCAGGCTTGCTGCTGTGACCACTTCCCTGGGGAGCCTGTTCCAGTGCCCAACCACCCTCTGGGTAAAGAACCTTTTTCTGATATCTAACCTAAACCTCCCCTGACACAACTTCAGGCCATTCCCTTGAGTCCTGTAACTGGTCACCTGTAGTGGGTTGACCTTGGCTAGATACCAGGTGCCCACCAAGCTGCTCTATCACTCCCCTTCCCAGTGAGACAGGGGAGAGAAAAATAGAATGGAAAACAACTAGTAGGTTGAAAAAAGGCAGTTTACTAAAGCAAGAAAAAAGTGAAAGCTTGCACATGCATAAGCAATGGAAAAAAAAATTAATCTGTACTTCCCATCAGCAAGCAATGCTCAGCCATTTCCCAGGAAGCAGGGCTTCAGCACACGTAGCGGTTGCTCCAGAAGGCAAACACTGTAAAAAAACAAATGCCCCCCATTCCTCCTCCCTCCCTTAGCTTTTATATCTGAGCTGATGTCATATGGTATGGAATATCCCTTTGGTTAATTTGGGTCACCTGGCCTGGTTATGTCCCCTCCCAGGATCTTTCCCACTCCCAGCCTACTGATGGGGGGTGGAATGGTAAGAGGCAGTGCTGATGCTGTGCCAGCACTGCTCAGCAGTAGCCGAAACACTGGTGTGTTATCAACACCTTTCTAGCTACCAATGCAAAGTACAGCACTGTGACGGCTGCTAAGGGAAAATGAACTCCAGCTCAGCCAGACCCAATACATCACCACAGAGAAGAGATCAGTGTCTGCCCCTCCTCTTCCCCTCACAAGGAAGTGGTAGACTGCAATGAGGTCTCCCCTCAATCTCCCCTTCTCTAGGCTGAACACACCAAGTGACCTCAGCTGCTCCTCATATGGCTTCACCTCAAGGCCCTTCACCATCTTTGTTGCCCTCCTTTCTTATATTGTGTTGCTCAAAACTGCACACAGTACTCATCTGGGTTTAAGACAATTTACAGGGTGGGCACTCCAAAACGAGTTACCTCCCTTTTTAGTTTTAACCACTCCCCTTTCACCAATAAGGAGGGATGAATTTGAGAAGATCTAAGTGGAAAAAAGTTTACTAAAATGATGAAACAGCAACAGGCAAAGTAACAGTAATAATCACTGGATGCAAAGGTGTTGAGTCCTGTCGATTCCCTGGAAACAAAGAAAACAAAATGGTGGAGAAGCCCCTCCCCCCACCATGGTACCATCCTTAGACAAACACGAAGTCCAAGGGACAAAAACAACATGGCAGATAAGCCCCTCCCCTAAAATGGAAGCTTCAGTAAAAGACTGTGTAGTCCATGGGACAAAGGCAAAACAGCAGAAACGCCCCCTTCTCCTGATTGCATGGTTGAGAGAAAGAACAAAGAGAAAAAAAACCCACAACAAATGAACCTCTGTGATTATAAAACTCCCTGTTCCCCTAAACAACAACCAATAGGGAACAAGGACAAAACAAAAAGAAACCTGGAGTCCAAAAACATTTAAATGCCCCCCAAGCCATTTGCTTCATGCCACCCAACAGTGTCTCTCCTGACAGTGACAGCTCCATCAACAGTGGTGGCTGGAATTCAGGCAACTGCTGGAGCTTGAGAATTGGGGCAGCGGCAAACCTGCAGTGTCAATTGCTCTGCTTCTTTTTCAGCCAGCTGGACCCAGTTTGTGTTGGCACGTTTGTGTGTTAGGGTGGGGAAAGAAACAGTCGTCCCAGGCACCGAAACCAGCACCCCCTGGCTCTGACAGCTCCAGCTTCGGAGATGGGGGTTGCCTCTGGCAACCGCAACCAAAAAGGTGTTGCCAACTATTCTAAAGGTACAGGAAAAAATAAAGAGAGCCTCTGCCTACTGGTGGGAATGAAAGAGAGGCTCTGCCTGAGTGTCTTGTCTCTGAAAGGCACCCCTGCGTGATTCTATTGCCAGCCCTCGGGTCTTAAAGGGACAGTAACAATCTTGGGCAAATGGCATAGCACAAATATGGAATACAATACACATTTTTTGGGTTACCTAGGACAGTACTCAAGGTGAGGCTGCACCAGTGCAGAATAGAGCAGGATAATCACCTCCCTTGACTGGCTGGTGATGCTGTGCCTGATGCATCCCAGGACACAGTTGGCCCTCTTGGCTGCCAGGGCACTATTGACTCATATTCAACTTGCCTTCAACCAGGACCCTGAGGTCCTTTTCTGGGGCACTGCTTTCCAGCATCTCATTCCTCAGTCTGTATGTACATCTAGGGTTGCCCTGTCCCAGGTGCAGAATCTGGCACTTTCCCTTGTTGAACTTTATATGGTTGGTGATTGCCCAGTCCTCTAATTTGTTGAGGTCTCTCTGCAGGGCCTCTATGCCTTCAAGGAAGTCAACAGTCTCTCCCAGTTCTGTGTTGTCTGTGAACTTGCTTAGTATCCCTTCCAGTCCTTCATCCAAGTCATTTATGAAGATGTTGAAGAGCACAGGGCCTAAGATGGAGCCCTGCGGAACCCCACTAGTGACAGGTCACCAGTCTGATGTCACCCCATTCACTATAACCTTTTGCACCTGACCTGTGAGCCAGTTACTCACCCACCGCATGATGTGTTTATCCAGAAGGATCTGTGAAAGATAGTATTGAAAGATTTACTGAAATCCCAAAAGATGACATCAACTGGCTTTCCTAGATCAACTAGGTGGGTTGCAATGTTGTAGAAGAAAATCAGGTTTGACAAGCAGGACTTTCCAACTCATGCAGCTGTGCTGGCTGTGACTGATGACTGCATTGTCCTTCAGGTGTTTTCAATACCCTCCAGAATAATCTTTTCCATTATTTTACCATGCAGTGAAGAGAGACTGACAGGTCTGTAGTTTCTCTTTTTGAGTATCAGGACAATATTCAGCAGCTTCCAGTCATCTGGGACCTCTCCAGATTCCCAAGACTATTCAAAAATCATTGAGAGAGGTTTTGCGATTACATCAGCCAGATCTTTGAGGATTCCCATCAGGGCCCATAGATTTATTGGGATTGGAGAAAAGGAGACTGAGGGAGTGCCCTCATTGCCCTCTACAGCTTTCTGATGAGGGGAAGTGGAGAGGGAGGTGCTGATCTCTTCTCCCTGGTATCCAGTGATAGGACGCATGAGAATATCTCAAAGTTGCATCAGGGGAGGTTTAGGCTTGATATAAGCAAAGATTTCTTTACTGAGAGGGTGGTCAAACCCTGAAACCAGGTTTCCTAGAGGGATGGCTGATCCTCCAAGCCTGTCAATGTTTACAGCTTTTGGACAATGCCCTTAATACTGTGCTTGAAGTTTTGGTCCGCAGTTGGAGACCACACAGTTGGACTAGATGATTATTATAGTTTCCTTTTCAGTTGGAAATATTCTATCCTAAGTAGGACCCCAGTATGTCTAGTGGGTGCTTTGGAGACAAATGCCTTAATAATGTTATGTGCCTGTGTAAGGCCCCAAAAACCTCACTCAATGAGACACTTAAAAGGGCTTACAGTTTTTTATATACTCTGAGTTAGAGGCATGGGAGAAACACCAACAAGATATTCTCAAGAGGTCAAAAACAACAAAAAACTTTACTGGCAACTTTAGAAAATCAGAGAACTTTGGCAAAAGGTTTAGAGCAGCATTCAATCAACATAAAACATTCCACAAAGCATTAACTTAGCCCATTCAACTTAGCAAACTCTAAGCCGGTCTAATTTAAAGTTACTCAAAATGTTACTCAGAACTCTGAGGGAATTAGAAGAAAGATAAAAAGACAGAAAAAATATAGAAAAGAACAAATATAGCTACCACTCCTAGTTCCAGCAGTGTTCAGCTGATAGAAATTCCAAGAGGAGGTAGGGTCAAGACATGTGCTCACCGCATGTCCTGGGTTAAATACCCTTTGGCTTTCCTGGGTCCTTCCCCCAGGTGGGACTTCCGGTCATTTGGCCACTTAAGAGCTGGGTTAGGAGCTCCAGAGGTGGGGTGTGGAGCATTGCTTCTGGTGTGCCAGTGATTGGCAGCCACTGCAGGGCTGGGATACAGGCCCAGGAGGGGTGAGGTGTACGAGGCAGTGCATTGCCTCCCCAAAGGCAAGGCCCAACCCACCCCTTTGCCTCATACCCCCACCCCTCCAAAATGCTTCAAGCCAGCAATCTCCTCTAGTCTCTCACAGCCCCCACATCCCCTTTCACTCAGCTTTTATTGTTGAGCATGATGTCATATGGTATGAAATGTCCCTTTGGTCAGTTTTGGTTGGCTATCCTAACCTTTAGGGTTGGTGGGTGAGGGGGGTAAGAGAGAGCCTTGATGCTGTGCAAGCACTGGTCAACAGTAGCCAAAACATTGGTGAGCTACAAATACAAAGCACAGCACTGAGGGCTGCTATGGGGAAAGTTAACTCCATCCCAGCCAGACCCAACACAGTCTCCACCCTTTTTTTCTATACCATTTGCATCATGCTTAGTCCTACATTATTTCACACATTTACATATCTTCTTATTATCCCCTTATATCTATTTCACAAAATCACAAAATGGATAAGGTTGGAAGGAACCACAGTAGGGTCATCTGCCCCAACCTCCCTGCTCAAGCAGGGTCTTCTCATTCTGGAGGTAATTCTCATTCTGGAAATCCCCTCTTAATGACATTTTCAATTTATGCTATATGCTTAATCCATCTTTATACCCAACATACAGATTTATACATTCCCATTAACTACTATTCCCCATTTCTTAAGAGATAGGCAGATATCATTTTCCCATTCCATGAGCTTCTACCATTGCCCTAAATGTTCATAAGAACTGACTATGACTTGGGCCTCATCTGTCAAGGTGGTCTCTTAGGATAGGAGAGCAGCATGTTTGATTAGTGGGTGCAAACACCAGCTTGGTTTGAGTCATCATTGCACTCACCCAGTTCCTTGTGAAGCTCACTCTTGGTTGGTTGAAGTAGTCCCTGATATGTTACTTCCTACAACATACAACTTGCATCACAGATTATTACCCCCCAAGGTTAAATCTCCTTGAGGCACACACATGCTTTTTGCATTACCCACCAATTACACCCAGATCCATGAATGGGTTTGACTTTTTCTGAGGGAGAAGTCCACATTGCCTTCCCCAGCTAATTCCCTTCTTCCTCAAATTTTGCTAAATTTAGAACCCAGTGCCCAATGCTCTCAGTATAGTGTTTAATGGTCCATTAATGCAATGCCCTCTGACTGCCCCCCTGAACTGTTATGCTAGCTCAGTCTTGGGGGACAGCCGAGGAGCAGAGCTTTAGAAGCCAGGAGAGAGAGGCTCAGTTTCCATGTGTTTATTTTCTGGGGAGAAGAAGGAGGAAAAAGAGACCGAACAATGGCGGAGTGGGTTTTTATCTAGGTTCTGGGGGGTTGGGGCCATCTGGCCTCTGGCCAATAGGTTCCCTCTAGGGTTTAAGGCTCATTCTAACATTTCCTATCTGTGGGGGTCTGCTGCAGGGTGATACCATTCCTTAAAGAACTGCAGCACCTCCCTCTTTTCTGTTTTAGAAGGTTACAAGAACATATCACTTAGGAAGATTTTCCTTCCTCCATCCGACGGCGTCTTCTCTTTGCAGCATCGGCTGCTTGCTTCTCATCCCCTTCTGTCTGACCTGGATTCTTGGGGACAAAAGGTTTTACCCATTTCTGGGGAATCCACCGAGGGCCTGAGGGAGTAGTCACACATGCATAGCCTCGGCCCCAGGTCAAGAGCTCATAGGGTCCCTTGGTTTCCCAAGTTTCTGGATCCCTAATCAACACCGGTGGACGCTGAGACAATTTGGACTGTTCACCACTGTTAAAATGCCGTGTCACGGGTGGACTCATGTTTTCAAATGAACAATTCAGAAAATTGATGGCAAACATGGCTTTACAGAGCTTCTCCCGTGCAGACATCCACGCTGTGGAGTTGCTCTGCCTATCCAAGACCTCCTTGAGCGTCTGGTGAGCACGCTCAACCACAGCTTGACCTGTGGGGGAGTGGGGAATGCCAGTCTTATGTTCCACTCCCCACTGCTGGACAAATTCTAGGAACTCCTTGGAAGCATACGCTGGGCCGTTATCAGTTTTAAGTGTGCGTGGAACTCCCAATACAGAAAATGCTTGCAATGGATGTTGCTTAGCATGCACTGACCTTTCTCCTGCATGAGCTGAAGCATACATTGTGCCTGAATATGTGTCAATGCTTACATGAACATATTTGAGACGACCGAAACTAGGAATGTGTGTGATGTCTGTTTGCCACACTTCACAGCTGCCAAGGCCTCGGGGGTTAACCCCTATGCCCATCGATGGCACGGCCTGAAGCTGGCAGTTGGGACAGTTGGCCACAATGGCTCGGGCCTGACTCCGTGTTAGCTGGAACTGTCGAACCAGGCCAGGCACATTCTGATGATAATGATGGTGACTTAGCTTTGCCTGTTGGAAGACATCAGGGAGACGTGCTTTCTCAACTGGTGCAGCAAGGGAGTCTGCATGGCGATTCCCCTCTGCTATTTCGCCTGGCAAATCGGTGTGTGACCTCACATGCATCACAAAATACGGGTGCTCCCTGTGGGAAATTAAATGAATCAGCTTTGTGAGCAAATTAAAAAGTTGTTCATTGTCTATTTCTTTGAGCACTGCCTGCTCCGCTCTGAACACTACCCCTGCTACATAAGCTGAATCTGTTATCAGATTAATTGGTTCTGAGAATCTCTCAAAAGCTCTTACCACTGCAGCCAGTTCAGCCACCTGGGGAGATCCCTCCACATACTCAACATCAGCTTCCCAGTGCTGGGTCTGTGGATTTCTCCAAGTCATCACCGACTTGTGGGACACCCCTGATGCATCCGTGAACACTGTGAGAGCCTTGAGTGGTCTCGAGCTCCTCTTTTGCTGAGGAAGGAGGTGGAATTCCTCATTAAACAGCTTATGAGATGGGGCATGGTCCCCTGTAGCTGTCCAGAGATAACTGGAGGCTGGCATTGCTCTGGAGCAAATGCTCGAACTTCTCATTAGTCAATTTCTCTGGAGAGTCCTTTCCTTCCTCTGCAATTTTAAATGGAAGGTGAATACATGCAAAGTCACAACCCGCCAATTCACACAATCTCACCCTGACCTTCCAAATCAGCTGTGCCATGAGCCCCTGTGGCTCAGTGATGGTCTTGGATCTTTGGTGAGATATGAGAACCCATTCTATGGTCAAGAGTGGATCTTTTTGTCCCTTAACCCACTGAAAAATCAAGCCATGCAGATGTGGCGGCCTTCCTAGAATAATAAATTGAAAAGGTGCGTTTGGCTCATACTGATGAGCCTGTCTCTCTGACAAAGCCTTCTGTACCTTTTCAAGTGCCTTCTTTGCCTCTGGGGTCAGTTCCCTGGGAGAGTCCGTGCTCCTCTCCCCCTTCAATAACTTGAAGAGAGGACCTAACTCTTCATTTGTGAGGCCTAGCCAGGGTCTTACCCAATTCAAAGACCCACACAAGGAATGAAGGTCTGCTAGTGTCTTGGGGTTACAATCAATTTCCAATTTCTGCAGAACAACAGTCCTTGCAGTGATTTCCAAACCCAGGTACTTCCAAGGTGGCATCCTTTGAACTTTGTCTTCCTGCATTTCAAATCCAGCAGAGGTTAAAACCTTAACCACTAGGTCAAGCATGTGTTGGAGTATTGAGTCATTGGGGGCACACACAAGTATATCATCCATGTAGTGAAGGATGATAGCGTCCCTTCTCTCCGCACGTACTGGAGACAGTAATGAGGCTACATATTGCTGGCATATGAAAGGACTCACTTTTAGGCCTTGAGGCAAGACCTTCCAGTGATAGTGTTTCATTGGTGTCTCTCGATTGCCTGTGGGAACTGAGAATGCAAACCTTGGGGCATCTTCAGGGTGCAATGGAATTTGAAAGTAACAGTCCTTGATATCTAGGACAGCCAATTGCCAATCTTGAGGGAGCATTGTTGGATTAGGCATCCCTGGTTGGAGTGGTCCCATGTCCTCTACAATTTTGTTTATTTCTCGGAGGTCATGGAGCAATCTCCACTTGTCCTTTCCCGGTTTCTTTATTACAAAGATTGGGAAATTCCAAGGGCTATCTGTCTCTTCTATATGTCCTTGAGCCAATTGTTCCTCCACAAGTTTCTCCAGCGCCTTGAGTTTCTCTTCACTCATTGGCCACTGTGCCACCCACTTTGGAGTATTATCCAACCATTTTAACTTTCGGGTGGGGCGCCTCACAGTGGCTATTTCTAAAAATCCTGGGGTGTCTTAGGAATGACCAATTTAACTCCCCACTGGGACATGGTATCTCTCCCCCACAGTAGTGCCTTGTAATCTGCAACGAATGGACGGACGCTGGCT
The DNA here is from genome assembly GCF_031753505.1 of Anomalospiza imberbis. NCBI lineage: Eukaryota > Metazoa > Chordata > Aves > Passeriformes > Viduidae > Anomalospiza > Anomalospiza imberbis. The sequence continues at coordinate 4,269,679 of NW_027099315.1, forward strand.
ATTTTTCCATCCGGTCCCTCAATTTGCACAACACTTTTTGAAATTTTCGCCAGGGTGGTATCTCCTATACCCTGAAGTTTGCCTGCCACAGGTTGCAGTTCCCACTGTGGTGGCCACATGGTCTTAGGTATTACCGTGATGTCTGCGCCTGTGTCTAAAACCCCCTCCACATGGAGGCGGTCTGATCCACAGGCTAGGTTACATGCCATCGAAGGTTTATCCTCTCCCACCACTTCTGCCCAGTAAATTTCTGGTGGCTTCCCTTCTGCAATAATATCTGCTGGAACAGGAATAGCCTGGGCAAGAATTTGCCCCCTTTCTAGGTAGAATGGTGGTTGTGAACAGCGTGCTAACAGCATTAAGCTTGTTGTTTTTCCCTTAGTATTCATGGGAGCTATCTCAATTTCCATGGGTGTGTGTGCTGTGTCCCCAGTTACAAAATACTCACAGTCCATGGGGTTAACCTTTGAGTCTTGTGAGATGTTAGACAGGTCCACTATAATGACTTCCCAATCAGTAGATCTGAAATGAAAACCTTTGGTAGTCACCAGGCGATATCGGCCTGGCGGCTGCCGATTATAATTAATTTTTACATTTTTGTTTTTTCGCCCTCCCCCACCCTGGGTCCCGCCCTCCCCCTTAGCTGTTGGGAGAGTGGCGTTCTCCCGTGGGGGTCCTGCTATATTTATATCTTTGCGCGCAGTTGTATTGGTGGCGGGAACGCGCTGTTTAGTCAGTTTTTTTGTTTGTTGAACTTTTTCTGTGTCTGATTTTGCGGGCAATTTCTTGCGAAATGGCCTGGTTTCTTGCAACGATGGCAAATGACTTGTTGTAGCTGGTCTGATGACATCGGTTTCGTCTTTGGTCGAGGCATCTCTGTTGCAGCAGGCTGTGTATGTGCCGTCCCTGTACTTCTGTCAGGATTACCAAGCAGCTCTGCTTTCCTAGTACAGGCTTCAATCATCTGTGGAAGACTAGGTGATGGATCTAAAGGAAGGCTCAGAATAATTCTCCGGCAGGTATCGTTTGCGTTGCTTAAGGCCATTTCCTTAATTAGTTCTGCTTGTATCACTGGGTCTGATACCTGTCTCTCCACTTGTGTTCTGAGATGATCGACAAACTGCAAAAAAAGTTTCTGAAGGAAACTGTTTAATTTTAACATAGCTGCTTTTGGCTTCCATTGTTGGTAACTGATAAAATGTTTTTTCTGCAGCAGTACAGATCCTATCTAAAATTTGCTTAGATAATGCTCGAGTTTGTTTCTCTGGACACTGCCAATCGCCCTCACCACATAGGTGATTCATCGTTAAAGGGATTCCATCATTATCCTTTGCTGTATTAGGATTTTGTTGTAGTTCCTGTAAAAGTGTTGTTAAAGTTTTCTTCCACCAATTCTCCCATAAATCATACTCTGAGGGAGTTAATAAACACCTAAATAGATCTTTAATATCATTAGGAACCATTTCATTTGAATTAAAAGTTGCTCTCATCATGCCTTTAAAAATCTCGCTTGACCTCCCGAATTCTCTTTGAATTTTGCATACCTCTTTTTTATCTTGATAAGATAGTGGCTGGTAGGTTCTGTTACCATTTCTCCTCCCAACATAAACTACAGGAGCTACAGATGGTATGCTGTCAGTAGCTGGGTCTTGAATTGCTACAGTTGCAGCTCCCCAAGAGGCAGTAGCTGTGCTCTGCCCTTCCCCCCGGGGCCTGGTTAAAGGCTGCTCCTGCCCTGTGTCACTGTGTCCCGTCCCCCCGCCAGTTGTGCGGGATACATTCCCCCCGTCCCCCGTTTCCCTGGTAACCCGGTGATAAGCACAGAGAGGGAGGGGGAGGTGGGGACAAAGGTGGCCAGCAGTGATTAGGGAGGGGGTAGGCAGCCGGGGCAGGGTTTTGAAGGCCCAAGGAATTATGGGAAGATGTCGGAAAGGGACCTTTGTTCTCCCCCATGTGCTCGGTAGCAGAAGCTGAATTTCCACTAAATTCCTGAGGAAAGCCAGCTGTGAGCGAGGGATACAACGTAGATTATGTGTTATATTGTGGAGAATCAGAGGTATTTGGGATTGGTTTAATCTGGGGGTTTGTCTCTGGCTGTTTGCTTTTTTCTGCTTCTAAAAGCTGTTTTCGGGCTTGTAAGAATATTGGAATAAACCGAGAAGCCCTATTCTCCCCATTTTCAATTTTTAACGTTAATATGTGTCCAATCTGATCCCAAAATAAAACTGAATCCATATCCTGAATATAAAAATCTGGTATTTCTGTTATTAGCCAGTAAACAAATTCCGATATCAGCTTTTTTGGAAATTTAGCATTAATTAAAATATTATTAAGATGTGTTGTTATATTCTTTTCTAGAACAGACAATTTTTCACCCATCTTGATGTTTTTTGTGCTGTATGTTCACTCTCTCCCCTAACGTAAAGCAGTACTTTTTCCCCTTATTCCCGCCGTTTGGGAGAAGGAAGGGGGGGTGGGGGGGGCCGCGCCGCCGCGGGGGGTTCTCTCCCGCTGGGTTTTTCAGTCGTCCCCGGCACAGGGGGGGTGCCCCACTGGGTTCCCTGGCTTCGGTACCCGTCCCCTGTTCATTTACCCCCCGATTTTACGGTCTGGTCGGGTCGGAGCGAGCCCTGCCGCTCCTATCTCCGAACCAAAGGTACACGCCCACGTTCACCCACAAGCGGCCGCCCTGGGTCCTAGCTGCCACCCGCCGCCGCTTTTCACCGTCCCTGCCCCCTCCCCGCCCCCGGGATGCGAAACGAGGGGGCTTACCACTTCTGTCGGGCTGTGGGGGTCTTCCTTTTGATGTCAGGGGTCCCAGCTTCAGATCGGCTCTTCTCTAAATGCAGAGAGGAGTTCCCGATCCTATCCTGTTAACTTTTAACCACTTAAAAGCAGCTAAAAGTTACAAGGTAGCCGAACAGCTCAAAAGCTTATGAAATCCTGAAATAAGGACTTCCAGCTACTCCGTGGGCTTTTAAAAGACCACGTTGGGCGCCAGCTGAAACAATCCCCTCTGACTGCCCCCCTGAACTGTTATGCTAGCTCAGTCTGGGGGGATGGCCGAGGAGCAGAGTTTCAGAAGCTAGGAGAGAGAGGCTCAGTTTCCATGTGTTTATTTTCTGGGGAGAAGAAGGAGGAAAAAGAGACCGAACAATGGCGGAGTGGGTTTTTATCTAGGTTCTGGGGGGTTGGGGCCATTTGGCCTCTGGCCAATAGGTTCTCTCTAGGGTTTAAGGGTCATTCTAACATTCCTATCTGTGGGGGTCTGCTTCAGGGTGATACCATTCCTTAAAGAACTGCAACAGTCCATTATATTTCTCAGTCTTTTTGGCGGCTTGTGGATGATAGGGCATGTGATACAAGCACTCAGTGCCATGTTCCTTGGCCCAGGAGTTTATGAGTCTATTTCAAAAACGAGTTCCACTGTCCAACAGTTCTCTCTGGGGTATCTCAGAATCCTAGAATGGTTTTGGTTGGAAGAGACCTTAAAAACCATCTAGTTGCACCCTCACTGCCATGGACAGGGACAACTTGTACTAGACCAGGTTGCTCAGAGCCCCATCCAACCTGGCCTTGAACATCTTCAGGAATGGGGCATCCACAGCCTCTCTGGGCAACCTGTGCCAGTGCCTCACCACCCTCTGAGTAAAGAATTTCTTCTGAATATCTAATCTAAACTTGCTGTCTTTTAGTTTAAAATCATTGCCCCTTGTCCTGTCACTATCTGCCCATGTAAAAGTCCCTCCCTCTCCTTTTTATAAGCCCCCTTAAGGAGCTGCAAGGGTGCTATAAGGTCTCCCTCAAGCCTTCTCTTCTCCTGGCTGAAAAAACCCAGCTCTCTCAGCCTGTCTTTGTAGGAGAGGTGCTCCATCCCTTGGATCATCTTTGTGGCTCTCCTCTGGACCTGCTCTAACAGGTCAACATCTTTCTTGTGCTGAGAGGCCCAAAGCTGAATGCAGTACTCCAGGTGAGGTCACACAAGGCAGAGTAGAGGGGGAGCATCACCTTCCTCAACCTGCTGGCCGCACCTCTTTTGATTCAGCCCAGGATGCAGTTGGCCACAGGGCTACTCTCAATGTGTTCTCCCAGTCAATGCTCATGTCTGGGATTGTCCCGACACAGATGCAACACCTTGCACTTGGATTTGTTGAAATTCATGAGGTTCTCATGGGCCCAATTCTCAGGTTTCACCAGGTCCCTCTGGCTAGCATCCCTTCCTTCTGTTGTGTCAGCTGCACTGCTCAGCTTGGTGTTATCTGCAAACTTGCTGAGAGTGCACTCAACCCCATTGTCTATGTCACTGATAAAGATTAAAGACCACAGGTCCCAAGACAGAGCCCTGAGGGACGCCACTCATCATTGGCCTCCACCTGAACATAGAGCCGCTGACCGCAAGTCTCTGACTGTGTCCATCCAGCGAATTCCTTATCCTCTGAATAGTCCATACATCAAATCAATGTCTCTTCAATTTGGAGATAATGATGTCGTGTGGGAGTGTATCAAATGCCTTGCAGAAGTCTAGATAGATGACATCAGTTGTTCTTCCCTTGTTGACCATTGCTGTCACTGTCATAGAAGGCCACCTTATTGGTCATGCACGATCTGCCCTTAGTGAAGTCATGCTGGCTGTCTTGGATCACCTCCTTGACACGCGGAGCCAGACTCTAAAACTCAGAGACAGAGTGAGTTTTAAAGTAGGTATGTTTATTCGGCCGGACGCATGTGGGACATTTCCCCAAATACATGCGTGCCCCTTGCTTACACACGTGTTCTTTTATCCCCTGGAGTGTTACATATGCATTAAGTTTCCCCATGGGTCATTTCCTGGCTCCCCTCCCTCTCCGCTCTGTATGCTAATCAGCTTGTGGGTCCTCTGCGCCTGCACAGCTGTCTCTGGTGGTCGTCCCAGGCTTCTGGGGTCGTAAAAGGGATGAAGTAAGAATGGTCTTCTTCAGGCTGACTTTTCGACCCCACTGCTTTGCACATGCCCATTGATTCCTTGGCCACGGTCCAAGCCAGGGGCCAGGATCCATCTGTTTCCAGAACATAAGGGGCCCCATTTTTCAGTTGTCTTTACACCCTGTATCCTGTTTTCCATATACATTCTTTCTCCTTATCAGGTCTCTCTTTGCTGCTCTGCACGTAGTCTCTTCCTTTCCCATAGGCCAGGATACGGTATATTCTCACGTAACCTAAGGATGTGGCTCTAAGCAATATCCATTATTTTATATGCCTATTACTATTCAATACCTTCTAATTTCTATGATTAATATCTTCTAGTTCTAACCCCATGTTTCATCCTTGTCTTTCGTATGCCTTAACATTGCTTCCATGAGGATCTGCTCCATGATCTTCCCAGGCACAGAGGTGAGATTCACCAGTCTATAGTTCCCTGGGTCTTCTTTTCTTCCCTTTTTAAAAATGGAAGGAATGTTTCCCTTTTTCTAGTCACGGGGAACTTTGACTGCCATGACTTTTTGAATATGATGGAGCGTGACTTGGCAACATCATCAGGCAGTTCCCTCAGGACCGTGGAATGCATGTCATCAGGCCCCATATAGACTTCTGGCTATTCAGCTTCATCGAGTGGTTCTGAACTTGCTCTTTGCATACAGTGGGAAGGACTTCACTACCCCAACCTCCACCTAGAAGTTCAGGAACCTGAGAGATGTGGGAAGCCTGACTGCCAGTAAAGACTGAGGTTACATATTCTTATTCCACTGGCTGTGCATTTCCTTCTTACTCCTCAGTTTGAGGATCAGATCCTTGCTTAGCCATGCAGGTTTCCAGCCTGCTGTGGTGGGTTGACTTTGGCTGAATACCAGGTACCCTTCAAGCCACTCTACCACTCCCCTTCCAAGATGGACAAGGGAAAGAAAATAATATAGAAAAAAAAACTCTTAAATTGAGATAAGGCAGTTTACTAAAGCAAAAGTTTGGGTGGACATAAGGAAAGAGAAAAAAAAAAAAAAGAATTCTCTACTTTCCAGCAGCAGGCAACATTCAGCCACTTTCTGAGAAGCAGGGCTTCACCATGCAGATCAGTTATTCCAGAAGACAAAAACTGAAAATAATGAATCCCCCTCTTCCCCCCCCCCCCCCCCCCCCCATTCCTCCTACTCCTACTCCCCTTAGCTTTTATATCTGAGCTGATGTCATATGGTATGCAATATCCCTTTGGTAAATTTTGGTCGGCTGTCCTGCTTGTGTCCCCTCCCAGGATCTTGCCCAGCCCCTTGATGGAGGGAAAATGTTGAGACACAGCACTGATTCTGTGCCAGTGCTGCTCAGCAGTAGCCAAAACACTGGTGTGTTCTCAACACCTTTCTAGCTCCCAATGCAAAGCACAGCACTGTGAGGGCTGCTATGGGGAAATGAATTCCAGCTCAGCTAGATCCAATACAATCTCCACCCCTGATTGCACATCATTTGCATTATACTCAGTGCCCACATAATTTATAAACCTTCTAACTGTTCCATTGTATTTATTTCTCATTACTGGAATCCCTTCTTTCCCACACATACAGCTTAAACTACACCCTTAAACCATCTCTTTACCCAACATACAGATTTGTACATTTTCATTAACTACTATCCCCTGTCCTTTCACAGATAGGTATTATTTTCCCATTTAATGGGCTTCCTCCACCCCTCCAGATCCATGACTTGGGCTCCATTTCATCAGGATGGGTACTCAGGACAGGAGAAGAGAACAATCAAGTGTTGGGCACCAACACTGGCCCTGCCCAGGTCATCATCACACTCTCCTTGCTCCTTGCAAAATTCATTCTTTATCCATTCATGTCATTCTGGCTACTTTACTTCATTCGACATACAACTAACACCACAGATAATTTTTCCCCCAAGGTTAAATCTCCTTGAAGCACACACCAGGTCTCCCCACCCTTCTGCATTACCCACGAAGTACACCCTGATCCTTGGGCAAAGACAATCCCATGAATGGGTCTGTCTTTTCCCATGTGTCCTGGTTTAGGGTAAATTTGGGAGAAAACCTCCAAAAAGGGGCCCTTCCAGAAAGCCAACCCACATGGCCCCTACCCCCAATCAGTTTGGGAAGAATTTCTTCAGAGACAAGTGGAAAAAACCTGTTTATTTAACAGGTAAAGCACTCCCCAGCACAAAAAATGAACAATACCAGGTGACAAAACTCATTCATCACTCTGAAGAGATGACAGATTCAGAAAATCTCTCTGGTGGGTGGTTGCTCTGTTATCAGTCCCTCCAGCACTGGGAAAGGCTGCTGCCCAGAGTAGGCCCCCGTAGGCCACAAAGTGCGAGCTCTTGGTGTTTCCCCGGGTCCCAGTCCAGAGCAGGTTCGAACGGTTCCAAGAAAAGGGAAAGAAAACCAGTTCAGGGAAAACTTGGACTGCCTCAGCTAGCTAAACTAACTAAAAAGCAAAGGAGCATGGTGTTCTGCCCCATCCGTGCCCAAACAACACAGTGGAGTTCTGTGTTCCAGCAGACTGTGGAGGAGTGAGTGCAGGCTGATAACAAAACTCCGTGCTTCTTCTTCTCCCTGCCTTCGCTCTCAGAGCCTGTCTTGAAGGCACAGAATATAATATCCAGCATAAACAGAACACACGATTTGGGATACGAGCATTATAATGTCATCCTAGGACATTATGGGCTCATAATTCTCTTCCCATGGGAATGATGTCCATGTCCACCCTAGGACATTATGGATTCCTAATGTCCTAGGGTAGACATGGACATCATTCCCATGGGAAGAGAAATCCACACCAACTTCCTCAGTCATTTTGCTATATGCACTACAGGAACTTATCTCCTCCCTCAGCGTGTAGGGGTTTTGTTTGGGTGGGACCAGGGCGGTTAGCAGATCCTCTGGTGTTAACCAGCCAAGTGTCTTCTGCTAAATTTGCATCCCAGTGCTTCCATGCCCCATTGCTCAGCAGTCTCAACATAGTCTTCAGCAGTCCATAATGCCTCTCAGTCTTTCCAGAGGCTTGTGGGTGGTAAGGGATGTGATATATCGACTCAATACCATGTTTCTTTGCCCAAGAGTTTATGAGGTTATTTTGAAATTTAGTCCCATTGTCTGATTCAATTCTCTCTGGGGTACCATGTCACCGCAAAATGTTCCTTTCAAGACCTAAGATGGTGTTTTGAGCAGTGGCATGGTTTACAGGGTGTGTTTCCAGCCAACCAGTAGATGTCTCTACCATGGTGAGTTTGTAGCTCTTGCCTTGGCATATTCATGGCAGTGGTCCAACATAGTCAATTTTCTAGGCCTCGCCATATTGGAAACCCAGCCACTGCCCTCTAGTCCAAGGAGATTATACTCATATGGCTTGCTTGATGGCAGCACATGTTTCACATTCATGAATAACCTGTGTGATGACCTCCATGGTCAGGTCCACCCCTTGATCACAAGCCCATCTGTAGGTAGCATCCCTTCTTAGATGCCCTGATGTTTCATGAGCCCATTGGGCTATAAATTGCTCACCCTTTTGCTCCCAGTCTAGGTCAACCTGAGCTATTCCAATCTTGGCAGCCTTATCTACCTGTTCATTTATTGGATGCTTTTCATTAGGATGATCAGCAGCTGCAGGGTAGGGGGAGGAGAGGCCATCGGCTGCTAATTTTTAGCCTGGCTGCTAAAATTTTAGCCTTTCTTTTAGCACGGTCACTTAAAAAAACCTAGAGACGGCTTTGCAGTCTGCATAGAAAGCAGCCCCATGGCTGGAATTGAACACAGCAGGGATCTGGAAAACAGCCATGCGGCCAGAGCGGCCATTGCCGTTCTGGCCTGGACCCCTTGAGATTTTGATATAGCCTCAGTGTGGCTTGAAGATTTATTACTGTGAATGCTCTGGCTATTGCCTGGCAGGGATTATGTGACTATCTGTAAGTCTTGGGTGAGATCTTAACTCTATCAGTGCCCAAATAAGGCTTGTAAACTTATAATCTTTTCTTGAGTGAGAGAAAAGGATAGAATGAAGACATGTAGAGGAATAATATGAAGACACTAAGGTTAGTGAAGAAGAAGTTAAGTCTTAGATGGGAGGGATGAGGAGATGCTTTTAGTTTTAGGTTGAAAATTTTTTAGTAAAGCTATGGAGAAGAATATAATTGAGATATATCAGACCCTTTTTTCCCTGTAACGCATTGAAAAGTATGGGGAGATGAATCGTTCAAATTGTAGATATAAGCAAAGCTAAAGCAAGCAGATGTTAAGGTAGCTGTGATCCTATGAGAAGTTTAAACAGAGAGAGAGAGAAAAAAGTGATGAAGACCCTGTGCCCCTGGGGAGAGAAGAAGACCTCTGTTCCCAGAGATGAAGATGATCTCAAAAACAGATAAAGAGAACCTTTGCTTTTGAACAGCTCATCTTTAAAATAATACCCCATAAGTTGACATGTCCCATAAGCACAGCTGTGGGAAAAGCTGTGAAAAATTGGAGGGACTTCACGATTGCAGATTTTCTGGGCAGCTGCTATTAGTGGAAATTAAAAGCCACAAGAGAACTGTTTTCTCGTGGAGAAGTCTCCATAAATTGACAAGAGGGACTCCTCTCCCTAAGTGAACTGAAGAAAGATGATTCTAGAGGTGGTAAACCGACTGAATTGTTTCTGTACGTTGTGAGTGGGAAAGAAAAAGTTGTAGGGGGGAGGAGAAGTGTTCTAAAGGTTTTATTCTGATTTTTTTTATTATTCTTTCTTTTAGCTACTGTTAATAAAGCTTTCTTCATACCCTTTTAAAATTTTAAGCCTATTTTACCTTCCTTATAATCCTATCTCACAGCAAAAAATAAGTAAATATATTTTAGTAAGTGCACTAACATTTGGCCAGCACTAAACCCACCACATTAATTAGTACGTTAGCAAAAAAATCTCAAATTAGCAAACCAAAACCACTACAACCTCTCTCCCATTTGTGTGTTGCATTTCTCCCTAGCTTTCTTAATGTTTCATGGACCTATTGAGCTACAAATAGTTCACCCTTCTGCTCCCAGTTTAGGTCCACCTGAGCCACTTCAATTTTGACAGTCTTCTCTACCTGTTTTTTGTTTTTATGTTCAGTGGCATGGGTTTTGGGCATGTGAGCATTGACATGTTGCACCTTAACAGCAATATTTTCTACTTGAGCAGCCATGTGTTGTTACAGTGTGTCACAGTCCCTCTGGATCTCTCAAATTTTCAGGACAACATACTCAGTAAATTAAGTTTTATTTTATTAGCTGATAAAAGAAATATAACAAACCTGACAAAAAAGGGGTCAATCTCCTTTGCACAAAGTAGTTTATCACGTGAATTCACTTATTTGCCATCATAAGCTTTCATAACTTAGAACCCATAATTCTTAACTCGTGCACCTATGAGCAAGATGGTTACCTAGCTGATGGTGGAAGTGCTCATCCTTCTTGTTCCATCACAGTGCCCCCTCCCCTGTATCACACAAGGAAGCATGAAAGCCTCAGAAGTCCAGCTGCTGTTGGATTCACTTCAAAATCTTTTTGGATAAGCTGATGTATTTATAACTTCTAACTTAGACTCATAGAATCATAGAATATGCTGAGTTGGAACGGACCCATTATGATCAAGTCCAACTCCTGACCCTGCACAGGACTCCTCAAGAATCACACCATGTGCTTGAGAGCATTGTCCAAACACTTCTTGAACTCTGTCAGGTTTGGTGCTGTGACCATTTCCCTGGGGAGCCTGTTCCAGTGCTCAACTACCCTCTGGGTGCAAAAACTTTTTCCTGATATCCAACCTGAACCCCCCCGACTCAGCTTCAGGACATTTCCTTGAGTTCTGTCACTGGTCATGAGAGTGAAGAGATTGGCACCTGCCCTTCCACTTCCCCTTGTGAGGATGTTGACAACTGCAATGAGGTCTTCCCTCAGTCTCCTCCAGGCTGAACAGACTAAGTGACCTCAGCTGCTCCTCATATGGTTTCCCCTCCTGACCTTTCACCATTCTCATGGCCCTCCTTTGGATGCTGTCTAATAGTTTACTGCCTTTTTTTTATCATGGTGCCCAAAACTGCACACGGTACTCAAGGTAAAGCCACACCAGTGCAGTTTTCTTGGTTTGAGACAATTTAAAGAACAACACTCTGGAATGAGTCATCTCCTCTAAGGGTTCCAACAATCCCTTTCCACCAATAAGAAATTATACTAATAGATGAAAGTGAAAAAACCAATGGTTTATTAAAAAACAGAATGCCAACCGGCAGGGAAAAACATAAATAAAAAATAACTACTAGATATCAAACTGCTAGACCTCACCACCCCACTGGAACAAAGACACAAAAAATGCTGGATAATAGCTGTTCTCAATACGCAATACCAGATGGCATCAGCTCCCTCTCGGGAAGGTAGGAGCTTCATGGAGCTGTTCCAGCAGCAGACAAAGGCCCAGTGGCTCGTCCAGCGTCAACCTCCTTCACATGGCAAGGCACAGCAGAGTGGTCATGGCAGGCAAAGCAGCTGGGCTGGAGCCACTCGGTGTCATCCTCTCCCCAGCCCAGCATGGTTAACAGTGGCTTGGGTTGGACTGGGGCATCTCTGCTCCACTTCTCTTGGTGCGATGCCTCCGACTTTGGACAAGCAGCTACGGAATTTGCCTCAAGGCAGCCCAAAGATCTCTACTGCAGCTTCTCAGCCAAGGAAAGGAAGTATTTTGCCTGGGCAAAGACCAAGCCAGCGAAGCAAATACCACGCTGCATAGAGCCGTGAAAAGCCTTGGTGGGGAGCTTTTAAAAGACACCCTGTGCAAAAGCAAACTCTACCCCACCCCTACAAGATCCCAGGCTGCAGGGTCTTAAAGACACAGTAACAATTTTTGGACACAGATGATTACAGAATACACTATCATTATGAATCACCCCAAGACGAGAGTGGGACAATCACCTCCTTTAAACCTTGGAACCTTGGTCTATACCATTTCCATGAGCTAGCAGATATTAATGAAACTGTCAGAGAATCAGTATGCAAAGATAATAATTGCAGGAGTCAGCAAGCAATAATGGTTGTATAATGGCCTTTTAGTTCTTTCTGGTCACCTGTCCTGCCTACGTGATACTCTCCCTTTGACCTAATGTCACTTCTCTCAGCATGCATCAGGCCTTAGCATGAGCTGTGATAGCCAAAATCTGAGCAGGTGTTGAGCAGTCATTCAATACAGCAGCCCAGATGGGTTTATCTCTGCACTGCTGCCAATTGGTCTTCTTTCATTGCTGTAGCCACCCCCATAGGGCATTAGCCACTATCCAGGAGTCAGTACAGAGATGGAATACTGGCCACTTTTCTCGTTCAACAATCTCTAGGGTTAGATGGATGGTTTTCACTTTGGCAAATGGTCATGTTCTCCTTCAGTGGTTTTGGCATCTTGTCATGTTGGACTCCACACAGCAGCTTTCCACTTCTGATAGTTTCCTAAAATACAATGGGATCTATCAGTAAACAGAGCATAATGACTTTTGTCTTCTGATAACTCATTATATGGCATGAGCCACCTCCTCAGGCAATACTCCAAAATCTCTGCCTTCTGGCCAGTCCATGATCTCTTTCAGGATTTTGGCGTGGTTGGGTTTCTGCAGTCAAGTATATTGTGTGATCAAGTATGTTGTGTGATCAAGTATGTTGTGTGTTTAATGCTACCCACTTATTCCATGTAGCACAGGTTGCATGATGTGTCATGGGAATGGTTTCCTTTGAACATCCAGTGTAGTACAAGCAATCATGGTGCCAAGACGAGACGCGCCTCTGTTCCAACAACTTCTGAAGCAGCTCAAACCTCCTTAATTTCTAGAGCTCAACCATTTGTTTCTCCTAATGCTCTTTGCCAGATGGTCTATGTGAGACCCTGCTCCCCAGCTGCAGTGTAGAGTATATTTTGCATGTCTGGTCTTGTCTGAACAGGCCCAAGAGCTACGGCAAGAGCTATTTCCTGTTTGATCTCCTCAAAGGCTTGTTGTTGCTCAGGGCCTCTGTTCTGGTTTTGGCTGGGATAAAGTTAATTTTCTCAACAATAGCTGGTATGTGGCTGTGTGTTGGATTTGTGCTGGAAACACTGACAGTAATTCAGGGATGTTTTAGTTATTGCTGAGCAGTGCTTGCACAGTCAAGGCCTTTTCTGCTTCTTGCACTACCCTTCCAGTGAGTAGGCTGGGGGTGCACAAGAAGTTAAGAGGGGACACATGCGGGATAGCTGACCCCAGCTGACCACAGGTGTTACCAAAATTAGTAAAAATTAAAAAACTCCTCAACCCCAATATAGTATTAAGAAGCAGGCATTCTTTATTTGGTTGAATGCATGAGGGGATATCTCCTCCAAAATATCGTGCATGCTGAATACAGAAAAGCTCCTGTTTACAGACTATATTTTGCATACATATTTATTGGTTTTCACAGAATAAACATACGTATAATAATAATTTCCCCAAAATTATTAACATATTTTCCCTCCCCTTTATGCATGTGTTGTTCTGTCCTTGGGTGTCTTCAGTGGTCCCTGGTGGTCAGTGACCCCAAAGTCATATCTGACCACCCAGTGAACTGGTAAAAGTTGGCACAACTGAGACTGTTGCTTTTCAGTTCTTCTTACAGAATGGACATTGTGCAGTTCCATAGACCAGTGGTTTTTGAAGAATGAGCATTGTGTTAGCCCACCAGGTGCAGATGATTTTTCATCTGGCAACACAAGGATATTCCATACCGTATGGCATTATGCTCAGTAATAAAGTTAGGGGGGAGGTTGGTGGGGGGGAGCTGCTATGGGACTGGGCATCCATCAGTCAGTTGGGGGGGAGCAGCTGTTTTCATTTGCATCACTTATCTTTCTTGGATTTTATTTTTCTTTGTTGTTATTTATTATTATTATTTTATTTCAGTTATTAAACTGTTTTTATCTCAACTCATGAGTTTTCTCACTTACTCTTCTGATTCTCTCCCCTATCCCACTGGGTGAGAGCGAGCAAGCGGGCAGCTGTGTGGTGCTTGCTGGTTGTGGTTAAACCATGGCAGTCCTACTCAAAATAGTTCTTCTTTCAGGTTACTTGATAGTGAAGGCTCAAAAACTGACTATAACCTGGAATATGTATTCTCCAGAATTCCACCAGGCCTCGGAAATCTTGATTCTTCCTTGTTAGCTGGTGGGGACATAACTCCTATTTTATTGTTTGCATCCATAGGGACATGAGGATGTCAATCCTGCCATTTTGCTCCCAAGAAAGGGATTTTCTGTGCAGGTCCAATGACGTGGCTTTTTTTTTTTTTTTTTAATGACAAAACCAAGTTACAGAAAAATCTGAATTATTCTTTTTCTCTTCTTAAAATGCTTCTACTTTGTTGCTCCACACACTGATTTTGTTAGTGTATTGTAAATGTTCAGGGGCATCACCCTCTTGCTGTGCAGTTTGAATTAGTCTGCCACAAATGGAAGGGCTGTGCTTCCACTCCTGGGGCAGTTGATTCCAGGTATATTTGATACTCCTCCATGTGAAAGTAAACTGTAATCTGCAATCTGCTGCCAAAGGAGTTGAGAAAAACCCCTAACATATCATCTGTCGGCCTTTGACTCCAGTTCATATTGGAGTTCTGGTGTGTCTGGTATGGCAGCACTCAGTGGTGGTGTGACTTCATTTAGGCTGTACTAGTCTGCCTCCATCAGACTTTGGCACTGGCCATATGGGACTATTAAAGGATGAATGAGTCTTGCTGATCATTTCTTGGTTCTCCAACTGATGAATTGGCTTATGTATGGGAGCCAGGGAGTTTGTGTGATATTGTCACCAGTGCACTGTCCTGGTTGCAATTGATTCCTGCTGTTCTTTGACCTGCATCAACTCCTCAACAGAAAGATTGCTTGAGAGGACAGGCAGGGTAGACAGCTGTTTAACTTTCTGTGTGTTAATGGTGGCTACACCAAAAGCCCACTGGTACCCTTTTAGGTCCTTGAAGTACCTTCTCTTGGGGTAGTCTATGTTATGTATACACAGGGCATCCAAGCCAGTCAGAATAGGATGCAGTTGCACTTGTCTCCTGTACACTGTTTACCAAAGCCTTGTACTTTTGTAGGTCTTATGTTTCAGGCCATCAAATCTACACATACTGTATACCCAGTCATCCCTTCCCTCCTTCTAGCTGAAGACAGGGACCCTCTCTTTCTGTTTCTGGTTGGAGTATTCACTCTGACCCTTGCATTGCCAGATGAGAAGTCCCCTCACCAGAATCAAGGAAAGTGATTGCAGACTTTCTTCTATGTGTGGGAGATTGAGAATTGCCTTCTTGTGTCTCAACAGCAATTAAACTGATGGCCTTCTTGGATGGCCCCCTGTATTGGTTTGGCATGGCCTGGTTTTTGGTAGCAGAGGGGGCCAAAAAGATGGCTCCTGTGAGAAGCTGCTGGAAGCTTCCCACCATGTCCAGCAGAGCCAATCCCTGATGGCTCTGAAGATGGACACGCTGCTGGCCAAAGCTGGGCCAATGAGAGAGGTTGGTAAGGCCTCTGTGATGACGTATTTAAGAAGGAAATCAAAACCAAGTCACAAGGTTTTGCTTCCAGTTGGAGAGCAGGAGGAGGTGAGAATATGTGAGGGAAAACAACATGGTGACACCAAGGTCAGTGGAGAAGGAGGGGGAGGAAGTGCTCCAGGCGCCAGAGCCGAGATTCCTCTGCAGGCCATGGTGAAGACCATGGTGAAGCAGGCCGTCCCCCTGTAGCCCATGGGTCCACGGGGGATGCAGAGATCCATGCACAGCCTGTGGGGGGAGGTGCCCACACCAGAGCAGGTGGATGCCTGGAGGAGGCTATGATCCAGTGGAAGACCTGATGGAGAGAGGGAGCCCCTGCTTCCAGGCTGGAGCAGCCTGTCCTTGGAGGACTGCACCCCGTGGAAAGAGAGACCCACGTCACAGCAGTTTTGGGAAGACTGCCCGTGGAGAGAGTTCATGCTGCAGCAGGTGCAGTATGGCTGCTGGCCGTGAGAGTGGACCCATGCTGGAGAAGTTCATGGAGAACTGTCTCCTGTGGGAGGGACCCCACGACCTCACAGGGGATGGACTCCTCTCCCAGAGCAGCAGAAGAAAATCTCAGTGATGAACTGACCAAAACCCCCATGCCCTGTCTCCCTGTGCTGTCAGTGGGAAGGAGGAAGGGGCTGGGGGGTGACAAGGTGTTTTAAGGGCTTATTTTACTTCTCATTATCCTCCTCTGATTCTGTTAGTAATAAATTTCACTTTGCAACTTCAAGTTGAACCTGCTTTGCCCTTGAAGTGTTTTCTCCTGGTCCTTGTCTCAACTCGTGTAGCCTTTGTTAACTTTTTCCTTTTCCCTCCTCTGCCCAGCTGTGGCAGGGGAGGGTGAGCGAGTGACTCTCATGGGCGCCTGGCGTTGGGCCAGTGTCAAACCATGACACCCCCTTCTTAGCATGTGTCTTTCCTCAACCAAATACTAGCATGCCCACTCTCAACCATATCACAAAGTGCCACGTCTACTTGTTTTTTGAACATTTTCAGGGATGGTGACTCCACCAGTTTCCTGGGGAGCCTGTTCCAATGCTTAACCACTCTTTCAGTGAAGAAATTTTTCCTAATATCCAACCAGAACATCTCCTGGTGCAACTTGAGGCCATTTCCCCATGTCCTATCGCTAGGTGCCTGGGAGAAGAGTCTGAACCCCACCTTGCCACAACCTCCTTCCAGGTAGTTGTAGAGAGTGATAAGGTCTCCCCTGAGACTTCTTTTCCTCAGAATAAACAACCCCAGTTCCCTCAGGTGCTCCAGACCCTTTATCAGTTTTGTTGCCCTTCTCTGGACATGCTTCAGCACCTCAATGTCCTTGCAGTGAAGGGCCCAGAACTGGACACATTTTTCGAGGTGCAGCCTCACCAGTGCCAAGTACATAGGGACAATCACTTCCCTGGTCCTGCTGGTCACACTATTTCTGATACAAGCCAGGATGTCATTGGCCTTCTTGGCCACCTGGGCACACACTGGCTCATGTTTAGCTGCTGTCAACCAACATCCCTCAGGTCCTTTTCTGCCGAGCAGCTTTCCAGTAACTCTTCCCCAAGCCTGTAGTGCTGCATGGGGTTGTTGTGACTCAATTGCACAACTGAATGGTAGCAAACACATAAGTTTTATAGTAATAAGATGCTGCTATTATATCCTGGGTAGTGGTTATCTTTCTGCACATGTTGTTGGGTTCAGAGGAAGATGAATGTGGTTAGCTGTTTTCAGTGAGAAACTAAGCTACTTCATATTTGCAAAAATGTGAAGATTAAGGCAGTTTCTTGGGTTTAAATAAATAGTAAATTTCTTAAGTTGTTGATGGAAGCATTATTTTGTAAGAATTTTTAAAAATATGGATGACTGAATTTATTATGTGAACAGTTACTAAGGTGCAACATATGCAAGGTTGACTAAACAAGCAGATTTTTATTACCTGCAAGTATGTGAATGCTTTACAAACTCATTGTTTTTTATAGAGTTCTGTCAAGAAAAGTTGTAGCAAAAGGATGAATAGAAATTAAGTCACATCTTTTATATTTCAAACTAAGCAATAAACTTTTAGAAAGCTGGTTGGCTAAGCTGTCATTGATGTTTACAGTGGTTCCATAGAGGGTAGAATATTGAATTTGAACTGTTGAATTCATGCCTTCCTAATCCTTGTTCTTTTGTCATAGACAGAAAATTTCAGAGTAAATATGCATCCATGCTGCATGAGGGAGTAGAGCTCTGAAAGAATTCTTTAAAAATACTCTATGCATATGTTTTTAGTGTCCTAGTACCTAAGGTGTAAATAATTCTGCAAGAAATGACCTGTTAAAGGTTTGTGTATAGATATATGTTTCACTAGTCCTTCACAAGTGTTGGGGGGGAAATTACTAGAAATTGGAGTTTTAAGCTAAATTATATGTTGATAAAAGTACATTTTACTTTTTTAATTAAGTTGTTGTAAGCTCAGTTGGCACTAGCCAATTCTCCTATTCTTCCTATAACCTGATTCCTTTTTAGTGGAATAGAGGAAGTGTGTGGTTTTAATACCAAACTTCAGATTCAAATTTTGTTTCAATTTTAGTATGTGTCTTTTGAAATAATAATGGAAACAAAAATTTCTTCATAGGGCAAATATACGGCAAAATGTAATTCAGGCCATTAGCCAAATATTATTGAATCTGGTTATAATGTTGCTAATGTGGGATGCAGATCAATTAAGCAGCATTTATATTATTTTAATTTTAGACTAATGGTTATTAGCTGGCTTTGCTATTTATGAACCCTCCAAACCTGACCAAAACGGCAATGTTTTTTTGAATACATTATCTTGAAGAACCTAAATTTCTTCTAGTTTTAGGGTTAGTTAGTTAGTTTTAAAAAATGCAACCATGTAGCTTTTTTTCCCCCTGAAACCTGGAGGGAATTTCAGAAAGCTAATTTAGCATGAGACTAAATTTAAAACCTATAATGAAAATTATCTGTTTTGTTCCCTCCCCCTCATCTCTTTCTGAATATGGTATGTGTTGCTGTAGTGGGCCCTCGGCCGGGTAATAATTAGTATTGACTCTATGATTCACAGAAGGCTGATTAATCTCTTTATTATTATATTATTATTAAGAAACCCAATGCTTTTATAGACAGTTACAATACAGCTGGACCTAATTGGTCCTCTAATTAAAATATCATCACCATTAGTTAAGAAACTACCCTTTGGTAAACAAACCTCCATAACACATTCCACATGTTCACAATAACAGGTGCAGCAAGATAAGAATTATTTATAATTCTTTTCTCTGATCTTCTAACAGCCTTTCCCAGAAAGGCCTGGGAAAGTTATGTGTTGCTCTCTGTGGCCAGAGAGCTGCTGCCACAGGTATGCATGTGTAGTTTCCCACTGCCATCTCTATTGTCTTCATTTTTCTGTACTCTTTTCATCACTTCAGTTTTGTAGTCATGCTTTTAATTTTTACCTCTGTGTTGATAAACAGATTTTTTATTAATTTTGACAGAATCTTATGCCTATAGCTAATTGTAAGCATCAGTTGACATATTGATAGTTTGTCTGGTTTAGTGAACATGTAGTGTTATCATTGTCACTTATTTTATAATTAGCCTGCATGTCTTCAGGTTCAGTGTTTTTAAGTCTGGAATGGCTGGTATGGGTTCTTCAGTAGTGGGTTATAAGACTTTCTTGGTTTTGTTTTGTTTTTTTTTTTTACCTTTCTTTCTGTAAAGAATTGCAGGGAGATATAGAGAAGCATACAATTAAATGGAATGAAGAAGACTGATCAAATGTTTCAATAGTACTTCCAGCTTATTCAAAGCCCAGTACAGTGGGAGAAGCCATAATTTGTGAACTATTGAACTAGACCAGCCAAGATGATCATCCTTTTTGCAGGCACTTCTAACTGTTCATCAAAGAAAGATAACCACTTTGAAAAGCTCTGGACAGACAACATCTAATTTCTACACCACAATACTGGTGTGAATGTAATATCATGGTTATGTTCCTAATAAATTCTTTCTGCATTTTATATGAAAAGCAAAGGATGAAAAATAAAATATTACAAAAGCACACCATTCTTTTCATGAAAGTGAAGTTACTCACCCTTTTCCCCCTTTTCTGTTTTTGTTTTGTTTTGTTTTGTTTTTTTTATCAATTCCACAAATGGAAAAATTAGCTGTCTCTGATTAGTTTGTTTGCTTGGGGAGGGGAAGAAATTACCCTGGGATTTTTTGGTACATCTACATTTCTAGTACATCTACATTTTGGGAGGGGGAGGGGAAAGCAGGGGAGCAAGAGAGAGTGCCATGTGGTTTGGAGAGTCTTGGCAGGGGCACTGAATTGGGGAGTACCATTTCTAAATCATGACAACCAAGCACTGAGGCTGGTGTCATGAGCAGCATTTTGGGTTCTTTGATCATGGGTTGGTCTACACTATGCCAGGCCTTTTGGCAACAGACAACATACACCTGTGTCCTACTTTCAGCTAGAGTAGAGTTATTTTCTTCTCAGTAGCTGTTACAGTGCTGTGTTTTGGATCTGTAATGAGAGTGATTTTGATACAATGAGGGTTTGTGGTTTTGCTAAGTCATGTTTCTCCTAAGCCAAGGACTTTTTCCTTGTCTCATGCTCTGCCGGTGAGGAGGTTTACAAAAAAACTTTGAGGGAGCATAGCTGGGACAAGTGATCCAAACTGACCAAAGGGATATTCCACAACATAGAACATCATGCCCGGTATATAAACTGGGGGAAGGTAGCTGGAAGAGGAGCCAATCTGGGTTTGGGAAGGGGGGTCTGGCATTGGTCAGCAGGTGGTAAGCAATTGTATTATACATCACTTGTTTTTCCCCTTTTTATTATCATTATTATTTACCATTATTATTGCATTTTACTTTATTTTCAATTATTAAACTGTTCATATCTCAACATGCAAGTTTTACTTAGATTTCCCCCCCCCATTCCACGGGGCAGGGGGATGGGGGGAAAGAGAGAGACATTGAGCAAGCAGTTTCATGGTTTTTTAGCTCCAGCTGGCCTTAAAACCATGACAACCTGTCTCAAATGGGGAATAGGATCTTTGTGCAGCAGTTAGCAGGGCTCATTAAAAGAGCTTTAAACTAGATTTGATGGGGGAAAGGGATGAAACCAGGCTCCCTTGAGAAAAGCCTGGTGGCAGCACTTCAATATTTAAGGGACAGTGTGTTAGCAAGTTCCTTTGGACTACTCCACTATGTGCTGAGTACACTAGAGCACATTTGAAATGCCCTGATCCTAATGAGTGCAATGCCCTAGCCATCTCAGTGGAGGTAGGGGATGGGGACCTATGCATCAGCAAAGACACTAGGGTTATTGATGTGGTAGAAACCACAGAGGCACCCGAGAATGGTCACATAGGAATTAGGACATCTCCCCCTAAAAAGGTTTGGGATCAATAGCCCAACTGAAGTGCGTCTGCACCAATGCACACAGCATGGCCAACAAACAGAAGGAGCTAGAAGCCATTGTGCATCAGGAAAACTATAACAGTAAACATGGTGGGATGACCCCCACAACTGGAGTACTGCAATGGATGGCTAAAAACTCTTCAGAAGGGACAGGTAAGGAAGGAGAGGGAGTGGGTAGCCCTGTATATTAAGGAGTGTTTTGATTATCTAGTACTTGATGACAGTGGTAAAAGGGTTGAGTGTTTATGAGTAAGAATCAGGGAGAAGGCCAACAATACAGATATCCTGGTGGGAGTCAGTTATAGAACACCCAACCAGAGTGAAGAGACAGACAAAATATTCTATGAGCAGCTTGAAGAAGTCTTGTGATCACTGGCCCTTGTTCTCATGGGGGACTTCAACCTACCAGATGTCTGCTGGAAATACAACAGACCAGACAGGAAATGTTCTAGGAGGTTTTGGGACTGTGTTAAATTCCTGACACAGTTCATGACTGAGCCAACTAGGGAAGGTATTGGGATCCAATTAGTGAGAGATGCCTCTGCCTGAATTAAGGTGCATACAAGATCATATGCCAAAGTCAATAGTACAGATTTAATTTAACAGTAAATGTGAGGTAGAGAGATAGAAAGAAATAGAAATGAGGGGGGGAAGGAGGAGAGAGAGAGAGAGACCCTCCCATTTAATGCACCAAGGGGTGGTTGCCATGTACTGGAATTTTTGAAGTATACTCAGAGACCATGCACTGTCCCAAGGCTCTATATGACCTTTGTGATCTTTTGCCTCGCACTTCCACACCAGAGTGGTTTCTGTAACATTTTCTGTAATCTTTTTATAATGTGGTAAGTAGCATTGCCATTTATTTGGGATGCCCTCCGACCATCCTGTAGGATATCTTATTGTGCCATTATTGTGAAGACAGTCTTGTTGACTCAAAGGATGCAACCATTGTCCTATTACTTTCCAGGTTACCTTGATTACCTGTCTTGATTCTGGTACCCGTTTACATGTAATTGTTTTGTTCTTTTCTATTTCAGGCAGTTTTGTTGTTATGATTCCCCAATTTATTTGGTCTCCCGCTGCCTTCGGTATTGGCAGACAGGCACTTATTTTGCTAGTGTTCTGCATTTTGGCAAAATCTTTAATTAATCCAATCATTACATTCTCAGCCCGAATTGCATTGGAAACCTTTATCACCTGTGTTTCTGCCTGTACCTCCCTCCTTATTCTAGAATGAAGAGTGGTTAATTGATCTTTTTGCATTCCACATCACAAAGACCATGAAATGAGCATTGGTACAATTACTGGTAGCACTCTTGAAACAATTAAACACATCTTCTCTGCAGCTCTGTTGGTCCCACAGTTTACACAGTCTGCACTCCGGGATGGGCTTTCTTCACTCGAGTGTAGTGTATCCAGGGGTCCACTCCAGCTACTTTGACTGCTGTAAAGGTGGTCAATAGTACCTGATGGGGTCTAGTCCACTTCTCTTTTAATGGTTCTTCATTCCAACTCTTAATGTACACCTCGTCTCCTGGACGTATCTCATGAACTGGATTCTCCAGAGTCAACGGCCTATTCCACACGAGGACGCTCCAAAGCCGTGCTAAAGTTTTCCCGAGAGACAGAACATAGTTATATACTTCCTGTTTTCCCGTGACATGTACATTTGGATTGGGTCCAGGAGATTTGTATGGTTTCCCATACAATATCTCATAAGGACTGACTGACATCCCACTCCTAGGCTTTATCTGAATTCTCAGCAATGCTATTGGTAAAGCTTGTGGCCACTGCAGTTTGGCTTCTTGACATATTTTACTGATTTGCCTTTTTAGAGTCTGATTCATCCTTTCTACCTGTCCACTTGACTGGGGTCTCCATGGTGTATGGAGGTCCCAAGTGATTCCCAGCAACCTACTTACTTCTTTTACCACCGTGGCTATGAAATGGGGTCCCCTATCTGATGATATCCCTAGAGGCACCCCGAATTAGGGAATGATTTCTTGTAGTAACCACTTAACTGTTTCTTTTGCTTGGTTAGTGCGACAGAGAAGGGCTTCTGGCCATCCAGAAAATGTGTCAACCCCTACTAACAGATATTTATAGCCTCGAGTTCTTGGTAATTCTACAAAATCTACCTGCCAATAATCTCCTGGTTCTATCCCTACCCGAAACCTTCCTAGTTGTGCCTGTCGTCTAGCTACTGGGTTGTTTTTCAAGCAGATCTCACATTTTGACATTATTGATTTTGCCATTGTTAACATTCGTACTGAGACCAGATTGCGTTTTAGAAACTTCACCAATGCCTCTGCACCCCAATGACATTCATCATGTTTAATTTGTAGAACCTCTCTCATTACCAAGGGGGGTACCACTATCTGTCAGTGTGCAGTTACATACCACCCTTCTGGATTCTTCTGTGCGTTCAGCAAATGTCCCAACTTCTCATCTTCTGCTGAATATTTTGGCTGTGGAGGTAAATTGAATTGGGATACATTAAGTTTTAAAGGTACCAATGCCATTGCTGTTTGCACCTTTTGAGCAGCCTGTCGGGCTGTCCAGTCTTCCTTTCAATTTCCCTCACAAATTTTGGAGCTTCCTGATTGATGTGCTTTACAGTGCATAATTGCCACTTGTTCAGGTTTTTGTACTGCTCTTATCAGCTGCAGAACTGCATCTTGATGTTTAACGTGCATGCCTTGAGACAAAAGCAGGCCCCATTCTTTCCATAGGGCCCCGTGCACATGCACCACTTCGAAAGCATATTTTGAATCAGTCCATATGTTTACCTTTTTCCCTTCACTTAAGTCTAGTGCTCTGGTCAAAGCAACCAGTTCTGCCTTCTGGGCAGATGTATTTGGTGGCAATGCTTTTGCCTCCACCACTGTATTGATTATTGTTACCACATATCCAGCGTATCTGATTCCGTTCTCCATGAAACTGCTTCCATCTGTGAACAACTCCCAGTCTGGCTGTTCTAGGGGGACATCTTTCAGATCTGCTTTAGCCGCACAGGTGTGTTCTATTACTTGCACGCAATTGTGTTCCAGTGGGCTTTCTTCAGATGTTGTACCTAGGAACAAGGCTGGGTTCAAAAGGTTAGTTGTTTTTAATGTTACATCATCTTGCTCCATTAAGATTACCTGGAATTTCATCATCCAGCTCAGGGATAGCCAATGGCCCCCCTTCTGCTCCAAAACAGTGGTTACCATGTGCGGTACATAGACATCTATGTGCCTTCCCATGGTGAGCTTCCTGGCTTCTTGTATCAGCATCACAGTGGCTGCGACTGCCTGCAGACATGGAGGCCACCCGGCACTGACGTTATCAAGTTGTTTGGAAAAGTAGCCCACCGGCCTTTTCCAGCTTCCCAAACGTTGGGTTAGGACTCCCAATGCCAGGTGCAGCCTTTCATGTACAAACAGCTGAAAATCTTTGGACAAATCAGGTAACCCCAATGCAGGAGCAGTTGTCAAGGCCTCCTTTAGTTTTAGGAAGGCCTCCTTCTGTGGTTTGCCCCAGGTAAATGGCTGCATCTTCTGGGCCTCATACAGGGGTTTTGCAATTAGTCCATAGTCCATGATCCACAGGCAGCACCACCCTATCATCCCAAGGAAGACTCGCAGCTCGTGTAGATTCTGGGGCTCTGGAATGGCACAAATAGCTTGAATACGGTTAGTACCCAGTTTTCGCTGCCCTTGTGAGATTTCACATCCCAGGTAAATCACAGTCTGCTGGGCAATTTGTCCTTTTTCTTTAGATACCTTATATCCTCCCATTCCCAGTGAATTTAAAATCTCGACTGTTACCTTTATGCAGGTTGCTTTTTCCTCGGTGGCTATCAGTATATCATCAACATACGGTAGCAGCAGGTATTGTTCTCTTGGCACTTGCCCATTTGTAGTCCAGATCTCCAGCTCCTTCACCAGTTGGTTTCTGAATAGGGTCGGACTGTTCTTGAATCCTTGTGGGAGCCATGTCCAGGTGAGCTGGGTTTTTCTTCTGTTCCCTGGATTTTCCCACTCAAAGGCAAACAGGTTCCTACTTTCTTTGTCAAGGGGTATGCAGAAAAAGGCATCTTTTAGATCAATTACTGTAAACCATTTATATATCTCTTTCACGGATGTTAACAATGTGTAGGGATTGGCAACCACTGGATAAAGGTCCTTAGTTGTTTCATTTATTGCTCTCAAATCCTGCACTAGTCTATGCTCACCATTGGGTTTCCTCTCTGGAAATATAGGTGTATTATATTCTGATTCACATTCTTCTAAAATTTGGTATTTCAAGAATTTATCAATAATTTTTACTATTCCCTGCTGTGCTTCTGGTTTTATAGGATACTGTTTGACTTGTACTGCTTTTGCCCCTTCCTTTAATTCAACATGTATTGGTTGTGCTAATTTAGATTTTCCAGGTATATCTGTTTCTCATACTGAAGGAATTACTGCATCTTCTACTTCCCTAGGAATAGAGGGAACTGGTTTTTCTTTAATCATTAAAATTTGTCCCGTCTTTGATTCAGGTATTTTCATCAAAAGTTCCCCATTCTCAAAGGTTATTACCGCATCAAGTTTTGCCAATAAATCTCTGCCTAAAAGGGGAATTGGACACTCAGGCATATATAAAAATTCATGCATTAAGACTTTATTTCCAAAACACAAATCTAGGGGTTGTAGGAATGGCCGATTCTCCTCCTTCCCCGTGGCCCCAACTATTGTTGCTTGTTTGTCCCCAATTTGTCCTTGCAAATCATTTAGTACAGAATACATGGCCCCTGTATCCACCAGGAATTTTACTGCTCTATCACCTAGCTGTATGGTCACTAAAGGTTCCTTCATGGATTCCGTTTCTAGTCAGCTACTGTATTCCCCCAGCATTATTAATTTTGAAATATCCTGATCCTGGCTTGGCTGGTTGCCCTGGTAAAACCGGTTCGGGCACTCGTTCTTCCAGTGACCTTGTTTGCAATAAGAACACTGGTTAAATCCCAATCTTGGCACAACAGTTCCCCCATGTCCCCTGCCAAGCCCATCTCCCCTCCCCAGTCCGCAGCCACCCCTACCCCTCCCTCTGATACCTGGGTGTCCTTTCCCTTGTATTAATGCCAGGAGATTTTGCTGTTGCCTTTTACTGGTCTCTTTTTCCCTGTTATTGTATACCTTCCAGGCTACTTCGAGCAATTTATCCAGATTTCTTAATTCCTCCCCTTCTAGTTTTTGCAATTTCCTCCTAATATCATCCTGTGACTGCCCCAGGAAAATGAGAGCGAGCTGAATCTTTGATTGCGGTGCATCTATTTGGAGATCTGTGTATTTTCTCGCTGCTTCCTTAAGCCTTTCCAAAAACGCACTGGGGGATTCTTTCTTCTCCTGCCTTATCTCATACAATTTAGACCAATTTATAGTCTTAGGCACAGCATTCTGAACCCCCATCTGGACCCACTCTTGATATTTCTTCAGCCTCCGCATATGCCCAGGTGCATTAGGATCCCACCCTGGATCCTCAGTTGGAAAATTATCATCTAGAGTTCCCATTACAAGCCTGTTTCTGATATCCTCCCTTGCCCTTTCCTTGGCTGCTTTAAGTACCATCTCTTTCTCTGTAGAATCCCTTAGGGTATCTAATACTACTTGTATATCATCCCAATCTGGATTCTGAGTTTTCATAATCATTTTTACCACCCTTGCCACTTTATCAGGATTTTCCCTATAAGTTCCAGCCGATTGTTTCCAAATTACTAAATCTGCAGGTGAAAAAGGTACTTTTACAAACACTGGCCCCTCCGCTCCTATTCCCTGTCCTAAGGGGGCAATCACAGTCCACTTCTGTCTACCCAGATCTTTCCTGGCCAAAACCGGGGCGAGCTTTGACCAACTCCGAGTCCTATGAGATACCGGTATCTCAGATTCACTTTCATTTCCACTATCGCTATCTCCTTCACTTTCATCCCCCCCACCCCGCCCCTTCTTTGTATCACAGTTAAATTTAGATCATCTCCAGGGGAAGAGGGGTCAGGTGATGGTGGGAGAGGAGGATAGAGAGAGAAGGGTTGAGTGGGTGAAATAGGACTAGGCAAAATAGGATTGGGTGAAGCAGGTGATGAAGTAGGGGTAGGGGCAGGCAGGATAGGGTTAGGTTCTCTTGGTCTTGCGGGGGCTACCTGTAAATCAACATCTGTATCATTCCTCTGACTCAGACTTTCTTTCAACGCAAGACATTCTAAACAACATTTCTCCTTCACACAAACCCCACACTTATCACTTGCAGATGCCCTAACCACCATCAATCCACATTCAACCTGCCATTCTGGCTTATCTCATAAATAGAAAAACAAATCAATATACGGAACCTCATCCCATTTTCCTTCACGCTTACAAAATTACATCAGTTGCAAAAATATGTTGCAAAGTCCCATTCATTGGCCACTTTTCACCACTCTCCAAGACATATTCTGGCCACCATGTATTACAGTAATCAATTAACTTACCCCTACGTAAGTCTTGCCCAAAATTACCCTGTTTCCAATGTGCTAATAAGCACCCCAAAGGAGAAGTACGTGGTATGGGGGCATTGCTGCCCAAAAGACCTTTAAGCTTCTCCATATTACAGCTACAAGACACCACAGAATGCCGAACCTGCAAGACTTTCGCGATGTCTAACGGACAGCGCCTAGGCATTACCACAGGAAGTCCTTTAACCCAACCGAGCGTAGCTTTCGCTGTGTCTTATCGGCAGGTACCAGACCAGAGTAAAAGCACCTTACCTCTCTCCAGGGGACGTTGTGAGCGGCGGAGGGTCGTGGCGCCAATGGGCGCCCCGAGAATCCCTTGGTGCCAGCTGGAGCGTGATCGGGTCGCAGGGTCCTCAGCAGCGCCCGCAGGGTCCCATCTGGGGTCGCCAAAATGTTAGTGTTCAGGAACACACATAATCACGGGATATGATTATATGCAGGTGCTTTTATTGCAGAGCTCTGGGAATCAGGGGTACAGACCCAAATCTGACTCCGACATGGCTTTCGAGCTGAACGTATTTTATATTCTATCATTATATAACTTACATATTAATTATTAAACTTATATTGTTCTATTGTATACATTGACTTTATCCAAGCATGAATTTCTCGTGATCTTTCTCAAGGCCCTGACCACAGTTTCTCATGATTATTCTTACGATTAAACCATAATTATATTTAATTACTAAACAATCATCACATCTAACAATTCCATCATTTCTCATATACTAGCTACACAGGTGCAGTTCTAGCAAGTAAAAGGCCTATACTTTCCCAGGGTATTTTCCCAGGGCTTACTAAGCTTAGTTTTCCTTCTAACTCCCCAGATCCCCATAATTTTAAACCCTTTTACTATCATGGGTCCTTGAACTGGATATAGTGTGACATTCCTATAATTTAGACCATTTGTCCAGGATCGCAGTGTCAAATGTAATAACTCTGTATTTGTTTTTTTTTTCTTTAGAATCATAGAATCATTAAGGTTAGAAAAGATCTCTAAGACCACAAGTCCAACCTTCAGTCTAGCACTAGCACCATGTTCTCCACTAAACCATGTCCTCAAGTGCCATATACACATGTTTTTTTGAACAATTTCAGGGATGGTGACTAGAACACTTCCCTGGGCAGCCTATTCCGATGCTTGACAACCCTTTCAGTGAAAAGATTTTTTTTTCTCATATCTAATCTAAATTTCCCCTGGTGCAACTTGAGGCTATTTCCTCTTGTCTTGTCACTTGTTACCTGGGAGAAGAGACCAACACCTCATACCACCACCTTTTAAGTAGTTGTAAAGAGTAATAAGGTTTCCCCTGAGCTTCCTTTTCTCCAGGCTAAGCAACAGAATCACAGAATATGCTGACTTGAAAGGGAATCACAAGGCTCATTGAGTCCAATACCTGGCCCTGTACAGGACCATCCTCAAGAGTCAAACCATGTTCCCGAGAGTATTGTCCAAAAGCTTCTTGAAATCTGGCTGGTTTGGTACTGTGACCACTTCCCTGGGGAACCTTTTCCAGTGCGCAACCACCCTCTGGGTGAAGAACCTTTTTCTAATATCTGACCTAAACCTCCCCTGACAGAACTTGAGGCCATTCCCCTGTATCTTGTCACTGGTCACCAGAGAGAAGAGATCAATGTCTGCCCCTCCTCTTCCCCTCATGAGGAAGTTGTAGACTGCAATAAGGTCTCCCCTCAGTCTCCTCTTCTCCAAGCTGAACAGACCAAGTGATCTCAGCTGCTCCTCTTATGGATTCCCCTCAAGACCAAGACGTGCTCCAGACACTTCACCAGCGTTGTTGCCCTTCTCTAGACACGCTTCAGCACCTCAATGACCTTTTTGAAGTGAGGGGCCCAGAACTGAACACAGTAGTCGGGGTGTGGCCCCACCAGTACCAACTACCAGGGGACAATCACTTCCTTAGTCCTGCTGGTGTCTCTATTTTTGATATAAGTCAGGATGTCATTGGCCTCCTTGGCCACCTTGGCACACTGCTGGGTCATGTTCAGCCAGCTGTCAACCAACACTTCCACATCCTTTTCTGCGGGGCATCTTTCCAGACACTCTTCCCCAAGCTTGTAGCACTGTATGGGCTTGTCATGACCCAAGTGCAGGACTCAGCACTTCAACTTAATGAACTCCATATGGTCAGCCTCAGCTCATCGATCTAGTCAATTGTTATGAACAAGAGTGTTTGAGATTGCTTAAAAAATCATTGTCAAGTGAATGAGCAAAAGCCAGATCCCTCTCCAGCAAAACAACACTCTTGCCCAACTTTGTGTCATCTGTGAACTTGCTTAGGGTGTACTTGATCCCCTCACCCGGGTCATTAGTGAACATGTTAAACAGAACTGTCCCCAGTACTGAGCCCTGGGGAACACCACTCATGACTGACTGCCAGCCGGTTGTAACTCTATTCACCACCACTCTCTGGGCCCAGCCATCCAGCCAGTTTTTTACCCAGCGAAGAGTTCACCTGTCCAAGCCATGGGAAGCCAATTTCTCCAGGAGAATGCTGTGGGAAATGGTGGCAAAGGCTTTACTGAAGTCTAGGTAGACAATATCTACAGCTTTTCTATCATCTACTAAGCAGGTGTCTTTGTCATAGAAGGAGATCATGTTTGTCAAGCAGGTCTTGCCTTTCATAAACCCATGCTGGCTGGGCCTGATCCCCTGGTTGTCCTGTATGTATCACATGATGGTACTCAAGATGATCTGCTCCATGCCCTTCCCCAGCACTGAGGTCAGGCTGACAGGCCTGTTGTTCCACAGATCCCCCTTTTGACCCTTCTTATAGATAGGTGTCACATTTGCTAATTTCCAGTCACCCAGGACCTCCCTGGTTGACAAGGGCTGCTGGTAAATGATTGAAAGTGGCTTGGTAAGCACTTCAGCCAGCTCCCTCAGTACCCTTGGGTGAATCCCATCTACCCCCATCAACTTGTGGAGGTCTAAGTGACACTGCAGGTCACTGACCATTCCTTCCTGAATTCTGGGGGCTTTATTCTGCTCCCCATCTCTGTCTTCCAGCTCAGGAGGCTGGGTACCCCGAAGACAACTGGTCATACTAAAGATTGAGGCAAAGAAGACATTCAGTACCTTGGCCTTTTCCTCATCCTTTGTAATTATGTTTCCCCCCACATCCAAAAAAGGATGGAGATTCTTCTTGTCCCTGCTTTTGTTGCTGATGTATTTGTAGAAACATGTTTTGTTGTCTTTTACAGCAGTGGCCAGAGCCAAAGCTCTCTGTTCTGCCATGCCAGTTGTCTCCTGTGCTGGCTCATCTTTCAGGATGGAGACAGCCTGCTCCTGCTCCTTTAAGATTTCCTTCTTAAAGCACATCCAGCCTTCCTGGACTATTTTGCCCTTAAGGACTGCCTCCTAAGGGACTCTCTCAACCAGTCTCCTAAATAGGCCAAAGTCTGCCCTCCAGAAGTCTAAGGTGGCAGTTATGCTGACGTCTCTCCTTATTTCTCTCATAATTGAAAACTATAATTTCTTGATTGCTTTGCCCAAGACAGCCTCTGACTTTCACTCTGAGCAGTCTTTCTCTATTTACAAACAGCAAGTCCAGCAGGGCACCTTCCCTGGTTGTCTCATTCGCCAGCTGTGTCAGGAAGTTCTCTTCCATTCACTCCAGGAACCTCCTGGACTGTTTCCTCTCTGCTCTGTTGAATTTCCAGTAGACATCTGGTAGGTTGAAGTCCCCCATGAGGATAAGGTCCAGCAATCACAAGATTTACCCCAGCTGCTTACAGAATATTTCATCTGCCTCTTCATCCTACTTGGGTGGTCTATAACACTCCCACCAGGACATCTGCCTTGTTAGCATTCTTCCTGATTCTTACTGTAGTGGGTTGACCCCGCCTGGATGCCAGACACCCACCAAAGCTGCTCTATCACTCCCCTCTGTAACCAGACAGGAGACAAAAAATATAACAAAAGGATTCATGGCTTGAGATAATGTCTGGAGGAGATCACTCACCAAATATTGTCACGGGCAAAACAGACTCAAATTTGAGGTATTAATTTAATTTATTACTCATAAAATCAGTGTAGGAGAATGAGAAGTAAAATAAGATATTTAAAACACCTTCCCCACATCCCTCCCTGCTTCCCAAGCTCTACCTCCTCCCCCCAAGCAGCGCATGGAGACAGGGAATGAAGATTATACTCAGTTCATCACAAGTTGTTTCTGCTACTGCTCAGGGAGAAGAGTCTGTCTCTTGCTCCAATGTGGGGTGTCTCCCACAGAAAACAGTTCTCCATGAACTTCTCCAGTGTGAGTCCATCCCACGAGCAACAGTCCTCCCCAAATTGCTGCAATGCGGGTCACTCTTCCGTGGGGTGCAGTCATTCAGGCACAGCTTCTTCAGTGTGGATCCCCCACAGGGTCACAAGTCCTACCAGGAAACCTGCACCGGCATGGGCTCCTCCCTCCATGGGTCTGCAGGTCCCTGCCAGGAGCTACCAAAAACTGGCCATAAAAACCCAGTACACTTACTGATAAACACTCAACTCTATAACTACCATCATGTGAGAGACTGAAATGATAAAGGTTGATGACTCAATCGGCCATTTGCAAAAGCAGCAGAGTGCTTTGCTGAGAGCAGGTTTGTACCCCCCAAGCAAAGGCAAGGAGGAGAGTTTTTGGATATGTTGTGGCAAAGCCTCTGATCTGCAAAAAACAGCCCAGGTGCAGAGGGGGTGTACATTTACCACTGGAGGATGACCACTACAAACTGACATTTGTTTAGATAAACTTGTTGAGCCCTGCAATTGTGTACTGGATAACCTGTGACTAATGTTGTTAACAAGCTGGGTTTTAAGCCAGATAAGGGAAAAGGCCCATAAGAAGCAGATCCTGCGTGGTGGGATAATGTTTTTTTCATGTCAATGTCCTCCCTCTCCATAAGGCTCAGGTGGAAAACACATATATATACACCAGTCATTCAGTGTGCCTCTAATCCGCCCCAAGGGATCTATTAACAAGAACAAGGTCATAACACATTATCAAGCTCCAAAGAATCAAAACACTTCCTAACACACAGGGCTACCCCACTGCCTCTCCTTCCTTGCCTATCCCTTCTGAAGAGTTTATAGCCATCCATTGCACCAGTCCAGTTGTGCAAATCATCCCATCATGTTTCTGTGATGGCAACTGTCATAGTTTTCCTGATGTACAATAGTTTCCAGTTCCTCCTGTTTGTTGCCCATGCTGTGTGTATTGGTGTAAATGCACTTTAGTTGGGCTAATAACCCTACTGCCTTTTTGCAGGGAGAAGCCCTTATTCATGTGACCATTCTCAGGTACTTCTGGGATTTCTAACACATCATTAACCCTTGCATCCTTACTTTTGCATGGATCTCCATCCCCTACCTCCAATGATATGACAGACTGAAGGACCTTGGTAGCACACTGTCCCTCAAACATTTGCATGGTACTCCCAGGCTTATCTCTGTTGAGCCTGGTTTTGTCCCCATCCCCCTTTAAATGTAGTTTAAAGCTGTCTCAATGAGCCCTGCTAACTCCTGAGCTAAAATCCTTTTTTCCCCCTTTGAGATAGATGGACCCCGTCTGTTGCCAGCAGACTCGGTGTCATGTAAACTGACCTATGATCAAAACCCCCAAAATTCTAATGGTAACACCAGTCTCAAAGCCAGGTGTTCATCTGCATGATTTTCCTGTTTATTGCCCCATCACTGGCTTTTTTTTTTTTTTTTTTGTTCAAGTCTATTGACAGATGGGTGCTGTAATGCAGACAAGAATATTTAACTTCCATGCCTTGCATCTCCCACAGTAACCATCTGTGTAAGCATAAGGGTTGTACAGACTAAGCTAAAAACTATTCTGGAAACTTTCAGAGGAAATATGGAGTTTTGTCCCTGAAATAGAATAAATTTTTGAAACAGGAATTGCTGCTTTGTGACTTGGGGAGGGTGAGAATCCTATGCTTTCATGCTCTCTCTACTGGTGTTTTCATTATAATTTTCAAAGGTAGTATAGGAGTTCTGAAACTTAGTGCATAATATGGAATGCATCCAGAATAACAGATTATGAAGAGACTTCTCATTGAACATGAAAGAAAAAAATATTTTGTTTCACTTCATTGTTTATTTTAACCAAGTCTCAAATCAGACTATATTTTCTATTTGTTTTTCAGAGTGATATAACTGAAAGTGCTTCACCTATATTTGAGGAAGAATGAATGGATGATTGGATGGTATATTAATAAGTAGCTGTTGAATTACGAGAATAAGAAGATATTTGGGGAGTTGGGAAGAACTGGATTTTGACCCTAGTCTAGCAGCTCTGCTGCTCACTTAAACACAGATGAATGAAGACCCCATTTGGAAAATCACCAGGTCAGCGGTCCAGAGCTGATGCAGGTGAGGTGTTACTGAATTTGAGTGTTGTTGTTTTTTAGTGGGTAAAAAAGTGTCCTTACAGATTTTTCTTATGTACTCATGGGTTTATGAAATGGTTACTGTTTGGTTTTGATTGGGACAGTTGATGGTTGTTGGGGTTTTTTTTAAGATAGGAATTATTGGAATTGTGGAATAGACAGGACATACATAAATTTAAGCTGTACAGAATTACATTTATGAAGTTGTGCTGGTTTTGGCTGGGAATGATTTAAATTTCTTTGCAGTAACTGGCATGGTGCTATGTTTTGGATTTGTTCTGAAAACAGTGTTGATAACACTGATGTTACTGCTGAACGGTGCTTACACTATGTCAAGGCCTTCTCTCTTTCTCATGTTGCAAGAGAAAGACAAATATAGGTGGTAATGGAATTATTTGCTGCATGTTTCCTAATTTCAGGTGTAGATTAGGAAAGTGTACCAGGTAGTCATTATTAGGAGACTTCAAAACCAACCTGTCTTAGTTTAAGACAATTTTATAGGGTGCAGATTTGAAATGTTATCTCCTCTTAGTTTTAATCACTCCCCTTTCAACAATAAGAAGAGACAAATATGAAGAGATGTGAAAAACACCAATCACTTGTTTTTTAAAGTCTTAAAAGTTTATTAGTAATAAAATAGTTATAAAAAATAGTAATAAAATTAGAGTAATAAAAATTTGGACAATGAGGATTAGGGCACTATGAGACAATAAAAAGCAAAGAATTACGGATGTCCAGATGCTCTCGGACACTAAGTCATGAAAAGCATGCCTTGTGAACAAAGGAATAACCCTTAAAAGCAATAGCCTGTTGCATATTCATATATCTCATACATGATGCATAAATTCCTTTCAAATTAAGAATTTTTCTAGTTTTTGTCAACTTCTTCCCCTTAATCCTGGTGGTTCCATAAAGACGGAGAGAAGGTGGAGGAATGTTTGTCTTTTCCAATAAGGAGGCAGTAACTCTATGTGCCCTGTCAATGTTATCACTGTGCAAAGAGTTTCTTGATTATCTTATCCCTTTTCTTGAGGTAGTAAAAAATATCTTACATCACATAGTTTCTATTTTAACATTGTGTTATAACTTAAAAATATATTTAACAAACTACTTAAGAGAATTAATACAGCATAACTTTCTAACATTACACATTTAATATTCAATGTAATAATTGCGAAAAGCCAGTCATAAAATATGCATTTTTCACAGAGATAAGTGAAAAAATAACCATTTTCTAAAAGAAAAACTGCAATAACCAAGAAAACAGCAATAACCACTAGATACAAAGGTGCTGAGTTACATGGCCCCCCAAGAAAAGAGAAAACAATATGGCCACCACCTGGACAGCCTAGTGGCCCAGAGGACAAAGACAAGATGGTGGAGAAGCTCCCTTTTCTCAAGATGGCGGCCGCCATGGCAGCCCATGTGGCCCAGAGGACAAAGACAAGATGGCAGGGAAGCCCTCTTCTCCAGACCATGTAGCCAAGAGAGAGAACAAAGGAAAACAACACAGCAACCAAGCCTCTGCAGTTCCAGAACTCCCTCCCCGCCCCCAAACAACAACAGGAGCAGGGAAAAAGAAAACCTGGAAAAAAACTATTTTTGTCCAAAAGGCTCCAATACTGCTGAAACACTGGAAGAAACTTCCTGGCAGTTGCAGACCCAACCCCCACTCAGTAGCTTTAAACTTATGTAGAATGGCTGCAATGCTGCTGAAATGCTGATTCCTGTGTGGCAGCACAAGGCAGGGACTTTCATGCTCTTTTCTTGCTGAAAGACCTTGCAATGTGATATAAATTAAAATTATAGTGAGTTTGTTGCATTTTATTATTTTTTATTTTTTTTAAAAACAACTGGGAGAAAAAAGCTATCAAAAGCACAACTATGTTAAGTGACAAGAAGCTGGAATTAGAAATCCAAATCAGTAGTAAAGACTTAGAAGTGGTGGCTTCTTTGAAAAAGCTAGTTTCCCTCTGTCCTGCCTGCCTACAAAGGTGCAAGGAGCACACTTTCCTGTCTCAAACACTGTCAAGGTGTCCTGTTTCCAGCCAGGCCAGAGTTAATTTTTTTCAGTAGCCAGCAGGGACCATGACTGGGGTATGGAGGTTATTCTATATCACCTCATGTCATTGCTGGGAGCAGGGGAAAGGGCTTTTTTATGGGCAGAAGGGGCTCCTTTCGGAAGAGAAAATATGGCAGAGGGAGCATTCCAATATTGTCTGTTATCGTGGAGTTTTTCCATGTGAATAATTTCTTTTCTCGTACACTCTGTTATTAATATTGTTGCTGTTACTGTTCATTTTCTTATCTTATTGCTGTTTCCAGTAAATTGTTCTCATCTCAACCCGTGATCTTTGCCTTTTGTGCCTCCAGCTCTCCTCTCCAGCCATCCACAGTGGGGAGGAGGAGGTGAAAACAGGGGAGCAAGAGAGAACAGTGTGTGGTTTGGAGAGTTGGTGGGGGCACTGAATTGGGGACCACCATTCCTAAACCACGACACAAGGCCACAGAAGGAACTTGCCATAAGATAAGCCACCACAGTGGGAACTTGACTTAAGCACAAAAGGGAGGAATTTGCAACAGGAAGGCACTAATTCCAGACCTGGTGAGGCAAGATCTGGTTTGCACATCCTGGTTAATGCATCCGGACAATAATTCCACTGGGGAAAAGGGAGCAGCTGCTCATACACATATCACCCCAAGTTATGGGAACAGCATCTGTGACCACTCTGTGATACTTGGAACTTGGACTGTATAAAGGTGGTACCCTCAGAAGAACGATTCCAGGACCCCCACCACTGAGAAGCCCGAGGTGAAGAAGGACCAATGGGATGCCGCTGTATTCATGGGTGGTGACTGTCTTCTGCTTGATTTCTCTCTCTCTGTCTCCACCCTTTACTCTTTTCTATTTTTTTCTATCTCTCTGCCTCACATTTATTGTAAAATTAAATCCATATTGCATATGGTCTAATTTGCTACTTGGTCAGAGGCATCTCTCACTAATTAGATCTTACCTGAACAAAAGGCCTTTATTTGCTGTAAAGTAGGTTTAAAAGAGGATAAAAATATATTTGCCTGAAGTATCCAGGTTTTTGAAGTTTAGCTCTACTGGGAAACAGAATTAATAGTTCCATCTTGAGAAATAAAGGATAACACCCAAAATGGTGAAACAAAGGAAAGACAAACTTGTTTCTTATTTTTTCACAACAGTAGAGCATGTGTCTACAGTATCAGTAATTTTGTTATAATATAGAGCAGACTCCCAGGATATAGTTTCAGTAGATCAGTCAGCTCCTTAGTGCTTGGCATTGTGTTTGTGCTTCTAATTAGAGCATGTTTCT
This sequence comes from Anomalospiza imberbis, assembly GCF_031753505.1. Taxonomy (NCBI): domain Eukaryota; kingdom Metazoa; phylum Chordata; class Aves; order Passeriformes; family Viduidae; genus Anomalospiza; species Anomalospiza imberbis. The sequence goes on from NW_027099315.1 coordinate 4,306,877, forward strand.
CCTCAATATAGGTGAATCCTGATTTTTTTTTATTAACATAATCCAGTTTAATTATCTGTGAGGTAAATTGTGATTACCCTGGTGTCCTGGTTATTGGTATTGTCTTTGCTGTTTGTTTTTCTTATTTCATTGCAATTTACAGTAAATTGTTCTTATCTCAAGCCGTAATCTTTACCATTTTGTGCCTCCCATTCTCTTCTCCATTCCACCATGGGGAGGAGGGGAGACAAGTGAGCCAGTGGCGCGTGGTCTGGGGTGTTTTTGGTGGGAACACTAAATTGGGGAATACCATTCGTAAACCATGACACCTTGTGTTTACATTTATATTTCAACTTTTTGAGCCTAGTGATCACTTGTTTTATGCTGTACAAATGTAATGCATCATCTTTTACAGTCCTTCCTAGCTGTTACCAGTACTGTCCTTGGGAATTATGAAGAGATTCCACTCCCAGATTCAACTACTTTAAGATGCAATGTAATCTTTTGGGAGAGTCAGGAATACATTTGACCACTCTTCTCCTGGTCCGGTTTCCCAAACTCTTAGAGTTGACTTTGGGCAGGCAATATTAGGTGTAAATAAACACATCTCTGAAATATTCAGGTCATTCAAAGTCATTCTGAAAGACATCAAATCAAGATTAATTCTCATGTGATTGCATGGTGTTTCCACAGCAGATACTGAAATATAATTTTTAAATGCCCAGCTTTTGCTGCCTGCCATAAAGACAGGATATTCTGAGAAATAAGCAGCTGTGGTTTGTTTTGAAGAGTTCATCTAATTTTGATAGACTGAATAGAGAGTACCATCTGATATGATGACAATTAAAAACATTGCTAGTAGCTTTCTCCCATCCCTCTTCCTTTTCTTTCCTCCTACCTGCCCCAGTTGAAATGTGTGTACTTTCTCTACAGTCCACACCCTCAAAGAATGTTTATTTTATTTCTGTGTTGTCGTACCCTTTTTCTTTCTCTGTAAGGTAGACGCATTCAGAAACATGGCTCCTAGTTTTGCTATTGAATTTAACAGTATTTTAAGGATACATTAGGTAGAATTAATCCAGGCTCAAAGCAAAGGCCAACTGGCAATTAAAAGCTTAATTCTTTTGTTCTTGACTTTTTATTATTGAAAATATTCAGGTTTTTAGTCATGAGAGATTGAGCCATATATATTTTCTTCTTCCTCAGATCTATCCAAGTTTGACTCTTTGCTGCTTATTATAAAGAAGCATAAAACAAATCACTTTGTGTGTTTGTTTTTTGGGTTTTTTTCTTTCTGATCTTAAGTATTAACTTCTGGTTTTATATTCATGGCAAATTATATCAACACTGTTTATTTTGAATGGTGTCTAAAACATGGAATTTCATGGAATGTGCAAGTTGAAACAGTAGCACTTGTCATTCCATAGTCAGGACAAGGTAAAGGATATGAACTTAAATCCATTCAGTGACATTCATGGTATATAGAATCTGATAAATATACATTATTGTTTTCTAATTACTGTTAACATCTTTGAAGTCACATTATTGCTTGAGACCAAACCAAGCTTGACCCCAAAATACTTGACACACTAATTTTTCACTTGAAATATTTATCTGAATGTATTACTGTACTGGGTTTGCATGGCCAGGTTTTGGTAGCAGGGAGCTACAGGGGTGGCTTCTATGAGATGCTGCTGGAAGCTTCACCTTATGTCTGGCAGAGCCAATGCCAGGTGGCTCCAAGACAGACCCACCACTGGCCAATGTTGAGCCGATCAGCAATGGTAGCAATGCATCTGGAGTAATATATTTAAAAAGGGAAAAAAAGTTTGCACAGAAGTAATTGTGGCCAGAGAAGAGAGGAGAATATGGGAGAGGAACAACTCCACAGACACCAAGGTCAATGCAGAAGGAAGGGGAGGACATGCTCCAGGTGCCAGATCTGAGATTCCTCTGCATCCTATGGTGAAGACCATAGTGATGCCAGACTGTCCCCCTGCAGCCCATGGAGGCCCCAGGGGGTGCAGAGATCCACCTGCAGCCCATGGAGGAGACCCACTGCCTGAAAGAAGGCTGTGAACCTGTGAGAAGCCCGTGCTGGAGCAGCCTGTTCCTGAAGGACTGCACCCCATGGAAGGGACCCATGCTGGAGCAGTCAATGAAGAACTGCAACCTGTGGGAGGGACTCATGTTGGAGAAGTTTGTGGAGGACTGGCTCCTGTCAGAGGGACCCTACAGTGAAGAAGGGGAAGGACTCCTCTCCCTGAGGGGGAAGCAGCAGAAACGACATGTGATGAACTGACCCTCACCCCCAATCCCTGTCTCCCTGAACCGCTGTGGGGAAGGAGGTAGAGAATCAGGAATAAAGTTAAGCCTGGGAAGGAGGGAGGAGTGGGGGAAAATGTTTTTAAGATTTGGTTTTACTTCTCATTATCTTTCTCTGATTTGATTGGTAATAAATGCAATTAATATCCCCAAGTTGAGTCTTTTTTGCCTGTGATGGCAATCGGTGAATGATCTCTCCCTGTCCTTATCTCAACTTACGAACCTTTCATTGTATTTTCTCTCCTCTGTCCAACTGAGGAGGGAAGTGAGAAAGTGGCTTTGGTGGGCACCTGGCGTTCAGCCAAAGTCAAACCACCACAATTGCCCTTGAAATTGTTGGCAAATTTTTAAATGTCTTCCTTTGAATTGAACACTTGACAGTGAATGACTAATGCCAATTATGCTTCTGTCAGAAGCCATTTAGGTGATACTAGACATTTCAGGATGATTTGTGTAAACAAAGTTTCTGCTTTGCTTGTTATGTTTGGTGTTCTCTGCTAAAGGTGACTATCAACATCATCAGCTAATTGTGCCTGACGCATTTGGTGGCCTTCGATGACAGGATTACAGAGGTGGTGGATGAGGGAAGAACGACTGACATCACCTACCTGGACTTGTGCAAAGCATTTGGCATCCTGGTCTCTAAACTGGAGAGACGTGGATTTGATGGGTGGACCAGTCAGTGGATAAGGGATTGGCTGGATGGTCACTCTCAGACTTGTGGTCAACAGCTCAATGTCCAAGTGGAGATTAATGACAAGTGGTGTTCTTCAGGGGTCAGTATTGGGACTGGCACTGTTTTTTACCATCTTTTTCAGTGACATGGACAGTGGGATCGAGTCCACCCTCAGCAAGTTTGCCAACAACATCAAGCTGTGTAATGTGGTTGACACACTGGAGTGAAGGGATGCCATCCAGAGGGACCTTGACAGGTTTGAGAAGTGGATATCTGTGAACCTCATGAAGTTCAACAAAGCCATGTGCAAGGTCCCGCACCTGGGTTGGGGCAATCCCAAGCACAAATACTTGCTAGATGGAAAATGGATTGAGAGCAGCCCTGAGGAGAAGGACATGGAGGTGTTAATGGATAAGGAGCTTGACATGAGCCATCAACGTGTGCTTCCAGCCCAGAAAGCCAATTGTATCTTGGGCTACATCAAAAGAAGTGTAACCAGTAAGTTGAGGGAGGTGATTATCCCCCTCTACTCCATTCTGGTGAGACCCTACCTGGAGTATTACTTTCAGATCTTGGACCCTGAACATAAGAAGGACATGGATCAACTAGAGCAAGTCCAGAGGAGGGCCACAAAGATGATCAGAGGGATGGAACATCTCTCCTAGGACAACAGGCTGAGAGAGTTGGGGTTGTTCAATATGGAGAAGAGAAGGTTTCAGGGAGACCTTATAGCAGCCTTCCAGTACCTAAAGGGGGCCTACAAGCAAGCCAGAGAGGGACTTTTCACAAGAGCATGGAGTGATAGGACAAGGGGGAATGGCTTTAAACTGAATGGAGGTGGGTTTAGATTTGGATATTAGAAAGAAATTTTTTACTGTGAGGGTGGTGAGACACCAGAGCAGGTTGCCCAGAGAAGTTGTGGATGCCCCATCCTTGGAAGTGTTCAATGCCAGGTTGGATGTGAAGGTGTCTCTGCCCATGGCAGGGGGGTTGGAACTAGATGATCTTCAAGGTCCCCTTCCAACCCAAATAATTCTATGATTTTAATATATATGTTAAACATTAATGTATTGAAATATTTTTATTTGGTCTCAAATGTTTTAAGTCATTAAGACATAGTAATACTTACAACATCATGTATTTACTGATAAATTTTTTTGTAAAGAAACTGTACAAGCTATTTGGAATTTTAAAAGTCTTCTGCACAGTTGATTTGTTGCCTTAGTGTAAGATAAGGTTTATGTCTGCCTTATGCTGTGAGAGTTTATTTCTCCCTTTAATACTCAGGGGAAAAAATAAAATATACAGAATGAAAGAAATCCTAAAACATCAGAAGTTTAGTATTCCTATTCCTGTAGGAAAAACAAAACCAGAAAGGCATTTCTATTGTGAATTTGTTCTAATGAGCTTTACCACTTGTCATGGTTTGACACCAGCCAAACACCAGGCACTCACAATAGCCACTCACTCGCCTTCCCCTGCTACAGCTGGGCAGAGGAAAGGAAAAAAAATTATGAAGGCTTCATGAGTTGAGATGAGGACCAGGAGAAAACACTCCAAGGACAAAACAGGCTCAACTTAGAAGTACAAAGTGAATTTATAAGTAGCATAGTCAGAGAAGGATAATGAGAAATAAAATAAGCCCTTAACTGTGATCTCATTGCTCTCTACAGCTTCCTGAGTAGGGGAACTGGAAAGGGAAGTGCTGAGCTCTTCTCTCTCTTATCCAGTGACAGGACATGTGGGAATGGTTCAAAGCTGCATCAGGGGAGGTTTAGACTTGACCTTAGGAAGCATTTCTTTACCAAGAGGGTGGTCAGACTCTGGAACAGGCTTCCTAGAGAGGCAGTTGATGCCCCAAGCCTGTCAGTGTTTAAGAGGCATTTGGACATTGTTTTTGTGCCCTTCCTCTGGGCTCACGCTAACAGGTCCATGTCTTTCTTGTGCTCAAGTTCTTCATGTACCTTGTTATTATCTCTTCTTGTAAGTAGACTATATTCACATTCTTCATCTAAATGCCATAACTTTTTATTAAACTGGACACTACCTTAAGCTACCAACACAAGAAACTGAGTAGTACTCAGTTTGCTCAGTTGGTTTTTCTCTAGAGCTAGGTATACTATTGTAAAATGCAGGCAAACCCGGTGGTAAGAAATGATGATGTCGAACATCAGTTCAGAAGGCTGAATGATTTCTTTATTATAACTATGCTATAATACATTAATATACTATATAAAGGAAGATACTAAAACTACATACCTACTTTCTCTAACTACCATATCTAACTACTAACAAGTTGTGACCCTGTTCGCGAGAGTCCAGACACAGGTGGATCTGATTGGCCATCAGGCTCAAACAATCCTCACCAGAATCCAATCAAGCAATTATCCCAGGTAAACAATTCTCCAAACATATTCCACATAGGAAAAACAAGGACCAGAAATAGAAATTGTTTTCTCTTTCTTTCTCTCTGTGCACCTCTATGAAAAATCCTGAGAAAGAAAGAAATGTGCTGCCACAGTATACGAACAAGCAAGTTCTTGAAATCAGGACCCACCAAGTTCATTTTTATCTGACAGCAAAATGGTGTAGTGTACTCTCAAACTCTCAGTTCAGTGTTGTAAATATTTGTTAGTTTGGTATATGCCATTACATTAATGGAGACCATGTATGAATAGTCAAGAAATTTTGCACATAAGTGAATTTGAGTGAAAAAAAGACATCTGGCTATAGAACTTGAATTTTATCAAAAATAAGAGGTGCCTAAGGTGAACAGTTACTGAACAGGGCAAACACTCATTCTGAGTAGAGTGCATAGCTTCTCCTTTGCATTTTTTGCAGCTTCTGTAATAGATCTTCCTTCGGTGTATCTTTAAGGCTACTTTTGTTTTGGAAGGCTAAATGTGTTGCACTGTATAGTAAGATTCAGAGTCTCTGAGCAGAGGACAGAAAACAAGTTTTGTGTTGAACCATCCTGCTAAATACGTGGATATGCTTTTTATAGTGTTTTAACTACTTGAACTGATTTAGTTAAATCTTACTTTTTCTCATCAACCAGTAATGGAAAACATGAAATCTGTGTGTTTGTGGTTTTTTACTTTGTGAGAACAGATTTTTTTTAATAAGTATGTTTTTAAACTTGTTTCCTCACATAACTAAGGGGTGGCTAATGACAGGGTGAAAATGCTTGTTCACTTGGTGCAGTCAAGTCTCAAAAGTATTTTGGGCTTCTATTCATACTTTCTGAGATATCTTTTAATTTCTAGCTGTTAGTTCTTATAAACATGTTCAAGGGAAGTTCTATTTACTTGGTCTTTATTGCAAATAGCATCTTTACTGTAGCTATTTGCATGGAGGGCTTAATTTTTGAAAACTTCAAATTCCACCTGTTGTTAAAACTGGAGACACATCTTTCCATGGATTTAGTACAAGTTTGAATGTTGGAAACAAAATGTATGTAGCCTTATTTAAATTCTGCCACTTCTGTCATGTGATATATGTCCTTTTATTTCTCCATAGGAAAATCCAAATATTAAAGTATTTATGAAAACTGTTAAGGTTAATTGCACTTTCAGTGCTTAACTCTTGTGTGACACTATTGCTATTATGAAAATTAATTTTCTGAATACATATGCCAAAGCTATGCTTGGAACATGCACATAATGTTTAAGAATTTGTTTGGATCTGTAGAGAAACCTCAATTAAGTATTTCTCTGTAGGTGTGAATTTAAATGTCCATAGATTAAATTCTGAACATTTCTACAGATATATGAGGGGGTTTTTTAATTGATAAGATGCATATGTCCAACACTCTCTGACTGTGTCCTTTTAGATATTCCATGTGTAGAGGGTTTAATGCTTTAATGCCAACGTTAGTTTTTTGAAGTGTGGTGGGTTGACCTTGGCTGGATGCCAGGTACCCACCAAATCTGCTCTGTCACTCTCTTCTGCAACTGGACATGAGAAAGAAAATATAGTGAAAGGCTCATGGGTTAAGGATCAGGAGAGATCACTCACTGATTCTCATAATGGGCAAAACAGAATCAACTTAGGGATATTAACTGAATTTATTGCAAACAAAATCAGAGCAGGATAGTGAGAAGTAAAATAAATCTTAAAAACACCTTCCTCCCATCCCTCCCTCCTTCCTCAGCTCTACCTCCTCCCTGCCAGAGGTGCAGAGAGACAGGGAAGGGGGGGTTACAGTCAGTTCATCACAGGTTGCTTCTGCCGATGCTCAGGCAGAGGAGTCCTTTACCTGCACCATCATGGGGTCCTGCCCATGGGAGACAATTCTCCACAAACTTCTCCAATGGTAGTCCTTCCCATGGGCTGCAGTTCTTCATGAACTTCTCTATCATCGGTCCCTTCCATGGGGTGCAGTCCTTTGGGAACAGGCTACTCCAGCATGGGTCCCCCATGGGGTCACAAGTCCTACCAGGAAATCTGCTCCAGCATGGGCTCCTCTCTCCATGCATCTGCAGGTCCCTGCCAGGACCCTGCTCCATCACAGGTTTCCTACAGTTTCACAGCCTTCTTTCAAGCATTTGCCTACTCTGGCATGGGACTCCTCCATGGGCTGCAGCAGGACAGCCTGCTTCACCATGGTCTGCACTATGGGCTGCAGGGAAATCTTAGCTCCGGCACATGGAGCACCTGCTGCCCCTTCTTCTGCACGGACCTGGGTGTCTGCAGAACTGTTCATCTCATATATTCTCACTCCTGTCTTCTCTGGCTGCAATTACAACTGCACAATAAATCTTTTTTTTCCTTCTTAAATATGTAATCACAGAGGCATTACTACCATTTCTGATTGGCTCAGCCTTAGCCAGCAACAAATACATCCTGGAGCCAGCTGGCATTGGCTCTGTCGGACATGGGGGAAGCTTCTAGCAGCTTCTCATGGAAGCCACCCCTGTAGTCCCCCCCGCTGCGAAAACCGGGCCATGCAAACCCAATACATTAATTAATTTATTTGACATTACATGGAACTTTGATTTAGCAGAATGATACAGCAATTTACTTAAATAACAGTGCAAGTACAAGTTACATTTAGCAGAGTATAGCAGTTGCAATGTACAGTTGTATCACAATACAAATGTGTTTCCCATTATTGGTCTCCATCACAATGCTGGGCATCCCCAGTTGTTGGGAAGAAATCTGTGGGTTGAAATGGACTCAAGCCTGTTGCTCTACTCAATGTTCTGTCTGTTAGTTGGACCATTTTTATACTGTATATGCTATACTTATTTTTTATACTTGGTTTTGGCTCTATACTAAGTTTTTATAATGAGTTTGGCTGAGCCATGTATACACCCACCCATTCTGGCTTCACTAACGCAGGAATATATGTATTTGATGATATAATCAATTCAAGGGCAGATACACAGCCATTTTAATCCCTTAACTGTTGTAGCCATTTATCTATGACAAAGACTACCTTCAGTCTCCTTTGTGTTAAGCTCAGCTTTTTGTAACAGTTGTCATCAGTAACTCCCTAATTCTTCACTTAACTTCATGAGTACATAGTCCTTGCCTGTCTCCTCAGACTTCTTCCATTGTAGAAACTCATTGGTAAATCACATCATGATGTGTTTAAGCTTTTTTACTTGAAAAAGAGAACTTTTCTATAAGATACCTTTTTGACATTGTGTATAAACAGATTTTATTGTTCAATAATTCCATCATTTATATTGTAGGTCATGCAGGAGTCTCTGCAAGCATGATGAAGAAAAGAACTTCCCACAAGTAAGTTCCTAATACTTCCTCAAATGTAGTTCTCAATAACTGGCAGTACCATTCTAGAAATGTATCTGTATTGTTCCAGTCACTTTGAAAAAAATGTGGAGCAGTATTCAAATGGTGTATGTGTGTAGAATCAGACTTTAATTTTTTGGGAGGACAATGGGAAAGAATGCATCATTGGTACAGTTCTAAACATCATTTTGAATGTTATTCTGAGAGAAATTATTCTGTCAATATAGTTCTGTAACTTATAATTCAGAAACAAGAGATTACAAGCCAGAAATTTGGCATATGTACTCTAGGATTCATTACAGCTTTAGTTTTTGAAAATTATTTTTTACCTTTTTAAAAAATAATCAATGTACTGTAGTATGGCTACTATTTGTGTGAAGGTTACTTGCTTATCCTATACATTCATCACATTTATTATTCACTCTATTAGAATTTGAGATAGTTGTAGCTAAATGTTGATATGAGTAAATGTGAGAAGATATAGGTAGTAGCTTAGACAAAATTTACCTTCATTTCTAACAGCTAGATGTTGTATCTGGCTGCATATCTGGTGGGTGAACTCTAAAATAAGCTGGGAAAGGGTGAAATTTATTAAAATGCTATTAGTTATATTTTTAGTATGAAGTCCTATAATGCTGATATACAACAGGCATAAATCCAAAACAATTTGTCTGGCAGAAATATCTTCCATGATTAACATTTGAATTAGTATTAACTATTTCCCAGACACAACACCTGATGTAAAACTACTCTTAATTCCTTCCACCAACTCTTCATTATTCAGTCTTGTCTATCTCCTTACAAGGCAGAGATAAACTTTTATTTGTCTAGAGACAGGTAGAGTTAAAATTTAATTTCTCTTGTTCTTTTTCAACCGCTCAGAGAAAGGAGTGTATGATGGGAAGACTATCAGAGGTGGGTTGCCTTTTGTACTTGAGGGTGGCTAGATTTGTCTTTATTGTTGTTTTGATATACACTTATTTAAATACCTAAATAGGTTGTATATTTTTTAGTATAAAGGCTTTTATGGGGCATATTAAGTCATGATCCTAAGTCATGTGATTTTGAGCCATTTAACTTGAGCACCCAACTGAGTTTTATATTGATTTAGCCTAGTTTAATTGTTTAAGAATTGTTTGGTAAAGCTTTTATTTTGTACCAAACTGAGATGACTTTGTGTGCTGCTCAATGACTTCTCTGCAAATGACACACTAGTATAGAGTTGTTTTTATTTGATATTCATTGCTTATATTTTTGAAATTAACAGTAAGGAGCACTGTAGACATGTTTATAGTAAACAAGTGAGATACGAATCACTGTTTAAAAATGTATGCTGATACTACTATGAGCCGATACAGCAGACCATGAATTAATAATGCATACTTTGTCATTGGTTTAGTTATGATGACTTTTACATTCCTCATTAAAAGAAAAAGAGGAACAAATTACTGGCACTTGAAGGTCATAGGGGAGATTCTAAACTCAGTTCATAGGGGAGGGAAGACCCAACAGGATAGAACAGGATGTAGTCCAGTAACTGAGGAAGAGATAAAATGAGCTGTGTGGATTAGTCTTCTAAATTCTTCTTAACTAAAATGTTAGTTAACCATTGACCCTTTTGGAAGGGAGTCCCATGGTCAGCTACAAAAGGGCAGTTCTTCTGAATGTTCTGTCAGTGTCAATGGGTAGAGATTATTTTTGTGAATAAAAAGTTGACTCTGTTTGTGTCAGATCAGTCAGTAGTCTCTTGGTTGTTAGCTTTTCCACCCTTGGTGCATAAGGAAATAGTGCACAGTGTAAGTATAACATCTTACCAGTTTCTCATAGTTGGCAATTCAAGGACTTTGAGGTGGAGATTCTATCTGCCACTTAACTATCACTGTACTTATCCCTTGTGAATTTCTGATCACAGTTTAAACTAACTTCTTGTGGTGGATTATACTTTACTATGAGCCAAACTCCCACCCACCTGCTTACTCCCCTTCCTCAGTGAGGCAGGGGGAGAAAATAGAATGAGAATGTTCATGGGTCATGATAAAGACAGGAAGATTGCTTACTGTTACCAATCAAATGGGAACTTCAGACAAGCCCTGCCTTAGCCTCAGATTTTTGGCAGCACTCTAAATTTAGGTGGCCCGCAACTAAAATCGGTCTGACCTGCAAGTTCTAGGAATGGCAGATCAAGTCTATTATAAAATGAGTTATTTATTGAATAAGCAGGAAGTAACAGACAAAAGGCCTTAAAGAGAGTTACTTATTACACAGTATAAAACAAAAATAACTACTAGTAGATTACATAAAACAGTGCATGACATTAAGGTACCTATATTAAAGCTAGCAAAGAAATAGTATAGATTAGGAGTCAATGTAAATTATCACCGAAATTACAATATTGTACACAGGTTCCCTTCCCTCAACTCCTGGGTGAGTAACCAAAAAGCGGGTGTCCCAACTTTAGGGAGAAACCCCCACACATTTCCAAGGAACATGCAGGAGATTTCTGCTTTGTGAAAGTTTTGTGTAGCTTTTATAGCTTGTAAAGTGAAGTGTCTGTCAGTCAGAAATTCCAGCTTATCTTTCCGCATCTCGCTTCCACAGCAAGATGTTTATTGTCAGCTGAAAGCCTTACGCCACATCGCCGAAATAACTCACTACAAGACAAGCTGTCCTGATTGAGTTATTTCACCAAAACTCATGTGAAGCTCATGTGAGGGGCAAGATGCCCTAAGTTGTTTCACCAGCTAACAAGCAACAGATAAGGTCTTGTGGTGGGGGAGATGCCCTGCTACACTTACCAGGCACTATCACAGGCAAAACAGGCTTAACTTGTGGAAAATTAATTTATTGCAAATTTAAATAGATTCAGGTGGTAAGAAACAGGAAGACAAACATTAAAACAACACCTTTCTTTCCTCCTTTCCCATGTTTAAATTCATTCCTTCACTGCAGACTCACCACCACCCCCAGGGTGCAGGGGAAATGAGGGAGGGGAGTTTACAGTCCGTACATAATGGTTACTTTCTGCCACTCCTTTCCTCTTGTACTTAATTTCCTCCTGCTCTGGCATAGGTTCTCTACAGGTCACAGTTCCTGTCAGGAAAGTCTGCTTCAGCATGGTCTCTTTTGGGGGAGACAGTTCTGTCAGTTAAAATCTGCTCTGGCATAGGTTCTCTGTGGGTTCTCCATGGGCCTCAGTTCCCTCATTAAATACCTAACTGCTCCAGCATGGATCCTTTTCTTCCCCTCCTTCTCTGCCTGTCCAGTGGTGGGTTTTTTGCTCTTTGCTAAATATGTTTTAACAAAGACACCATAAACTTTGCTGATCATCTCTACTTTAGCTGTCAGTGGGACCATTGCCAAGCCAGCTGGAACCAGCTGTGTCTGGCACAGGGTAGCCTGACTTCCTCTCATAGAGGCTACTCCTGCAGGTGGTGTCATGTCTGTATGTGTATGTGTGTTCATTACCAAAACCTTGCCACGTAAGCCCAATACACCTGTAATCCTAAGAAAATTAATTTCACAACTGAATGATGGCTTTTGAAGGAGGACAGAAAGTGTTTTACAACTTCTGTCTTTAGTAATGTGCCTCACAGTCTGAATATTAAGGAAAAATAGTTTATAACAATTCACTGATCAAATGATCCCCCATTAGTGACAGTCTGTAATAGTATCAAAATAGTATCAAAATTCTAATTCAGGCCCTATTTTTAATAATTTTTCTACATGGTTCCATGAAATATAGAAATTGTACTGACCATTGCTACTCTACTTCATTTGTACTCTTTTCTAAATTTCTTGGAATTTTCCATGATCTGGTTCTGCTAATAAAACCCTTTCTTGTAACAAGACTTTACTTATCAGCTTAGTGTCTTTGAGATAAATACTTAGTCACTGAGATGAGCAGCTCTGGTGCCAGCACGATCCATAGCATAGGGGGGATTCCTGAACCTGGGGGAGCCACAAGAGCTGCCAGGAGCCCACACTTGTGCTACAGCTGCTGATAAGACCTGGGTGGAGCCAGGAACAACGGTAGTCAACCCCCTTCACCTCTGTATGAAAGAAGCCCCTAGGGAGTGCTAGTGACACAACAGGGCAGTTTGCAGGGAAGGGCATGCAAAAAAGGTGCTGTAGCTCTGCCAACACAACCAGGAAGCAATGGTATCCAGCTGGCAGAAGGCTATGAACACTCTAAACTCTGCACCCACAATGAATGACACAGCTTTCCAGACCGAGCTCTGATGGAAAGACACTGCTACACAAGTGTGGGGCTGCAGGACATATCCTACTTTTATGCCAGTACTGGACAGCAGCAGTGAGCACAACTGGGGGAGGTACACCCAGGTAGAGGAACTCCGCCGCTTAGCGACAGAGCTCTAGGACGTGGTGAGTAGGTTGTTAAGGAGTATCAGGGAGAGTGAAAGAGAAACTACTGGAATTGTCCCCTACCTTCCCTGCGGCAGGGATGTCAGGCAGACAGGACATATGATATGGAAGATTTCCTATCCTGTCTCTGCTTGGCAGAATGTGGTGAGTTAAGCGATAGGGGACAATGGTGACAAGTTCCTGCTTGGTGTTATCGGTGATGAAGAGAGACGGGGACTCCGTGAGATGGTCAAAGAATCCAAATTTATTGTGAAGTACAACTGCTTATATACTTATTCTAGCAAGACTAGTAATGTTTTACTTCAATGATTGGGTTAATCATCACATAAATAAGCTTATACATTTTAAACATCTCTTGCTTGCAGAAGTTCATTCAATCTTCTTCCCTGTCCCAGACTGATCCAATTTTCTTGCAATCTTCAAAGCTCTGTTTGTTCTTGCCAAGGCATCCTGTTATCAAATTTCTTATGCTAACAAAGTCTAAAGTCCATCATCTGTCTCATGTGTCCCAATAGGTGTATCAGAAGTAAGGAGGGGAGTCAGCAGAACTGCCACCTTAGACTTGTGGAGGGCACACTTCAGCCTGTTTAGGGGCGTGGTTGAAAGAGTCCCTTGAGAGGCAGTTCTGAAGGGCAAAGGAGTCCAGGAAGGCTGAACATTCTTCAAGAAGAAAATCTTAAAGGCTCAGGCCATCCCAGTGTGCTGAAAGATAAGCTGACAGGGAAGAAGACCAGCCTGGCTGAATAGAGAGCTTTGGCTGGAATTCGGGGGGAAAAAGGAGAGTTTATGACCTTTGGAAGATGGGGCAGTCAATTCAGGAGGGCTACAAGGATGTTGAGAGGTTGTGCAGGGAGAAAATTGGAAGGGCCAAAGCTCAACTAGAACTTAATCTGACTACTGCTGTAAAAGACAATAAAAACTGTTCTGTTTCTATAAATACATTAGCAACAAAAGGAGAGCTAAGGAGAATCTCCATCCTTTATTGGAAATGGAGGGAAACATAATGACAAAAGATGAGGAAAAGGCCAAGATAATGAAGGTCTTCTTTGCCTCAGTCTTTAATAGCAAAACCAGTTGTTTTCAGGGTACCCAGCCAACTGACCTGGAAGACAGGCAGGGAGCAGAATGAGGCCCCCATAATCAAAGGGGAAATGGTCAGCGATCTGCTATACCTCTTAGACACACACTAGTCTATGGAGCAGGACAGGATCCATCCAAGGGTACTGAGGGAGCTGGTGAAAGTACTCATTAAGCCACTTTGAATCATTTACCATCAGTCCCAGTTAACTGGGGAGGTCTCAGTTGACTGGAAGTTTGCAAATAGAATGTCCATCTACAAGAAGGGCTGGAAGGAGGATCCAGGGAACTACCGGACTGTCAGCCTGACCTTGATCCTTGGGAATGTTATGGAACAGATTATCTTGAGTGCCATCATGCAGCACATACAGGACAACCATTTGATCACATCCAGTCAGCTTGGGTTTATGAAAGGCAGGTCCTGTTTGACTGACCTTATCTACTTCTATGACAAGGTTACCCACTTAGTGGACAAGGGAAAGGCTGTGGATGTTGTCTACCTGAACTTCAGTAAAGCTTTTGACTCCGTTTCCCACAGCATTCTCATGGAGAAACTGACTTCCTATGACTTGGACAGGTATGCTCTTCACTGAGTGGAAAACCAGTTGAATGACCAGGTCCAAAGAGTGGTGGTGAATGGCATTAAATCCAGTTGGTGGCCAGTCATTAGTGGAGTTCCCTGATGCCTTTTTGCTGGTCCTAAAATCATGAGCCAGACACAGTTAGGCGATAAAAAGGGGGGTACCTTTGCAAGGATCCTTAGGTTCACCATTCACCAGGTGGAAAACACCAAAGATGCACATGTAGCATAATGTGTATACTGACAATGATTGATAAAGAGACAGGGTCTCCATGGTTTGCACACATGAAGCCATTTATTGATACACACAGCTGAGTTTATATACCTTTTCAGCTTGTCATGGTTTGACACAGAATTGAATTTTCTCAGAAAGTTAGTAGTCCAACCAATCAGTAGTCAGGTTTAGATATTAGCACCTGGAGTGACCACTGAAGGCATGGACACGCCTCTGAGAACACAAGGGGTTAAAAGCAAGAACTCCCAGGGGAACTGTCTCTCTTTAGTTCCAGTCAGAGTGCTGTGCAGACTCTCCCAAGCCCAGCCACAGGCTGGGTGGGGGAGGGGAAGCCATGCGGCCTGAGGGAGGTAGGCGAGGAGTGAAGGGTCTAAAACCGAGCCAGCTCCTTCGGACTGTGCCTTTGTTCCCCCCCCCCCCTCCCCCACCAGAGGGAAAGAGACAGAGAGTCTGATGGCACCTAGAAATCTGCCGGCGAAAGAGAAGGAGAAGGGGGGGGGGGGGGGGGGGGGGGGAGATGCCCAGCCGTAGGAGTTCTAAGCAGAAATTTCAGCTGTTAAGGGAGTCTGAACTTTTAACCCTTTCCCAGAAAATTAAGGCTTTGTAAAATATTACTCCTCTTCAATTTAAAGTAGAAGAGAAACAGTCTGAGATCCGAGATGTTAAAAGAAGGAATTTTTAAGTAGAGAAAAGATGATAGAGTAGCTTTTAGCCAGACTTTTCTTGTTAGCCATAGACTGAACCAAATTGTCCTGCAATAGAGACTGCATTTTTAGGGGGATGCAGTAGTCAACCAAGAGACCTGCTTTAGCAACTCCCAACACAAGAATAGAGAGAACAGAGAAAAGCTGAGGAGGGTGTGGTGATGCCCTCTATCTTCAGGAAGAAGAGGGTGTAGTGATGCCCTCTGTCTTCAGGAAGAATATAATCTCTGTTCTTGAAACCCTCGGCCCCAGGGGAGGAAGAAAATGGGGAGGACTGTAGTCCCAAAATGAGATGCTGAACTGTTTTCTCTTTTAGTCCGTAGCAAAGCATCCTTAAAGGAGCCCTATGAGCAGTCTGTCCATGCACAGTAGTGAGAGCACTGTAACATAGAAAAGAGAGTGTCACACTGGCAGATTTTCTACGGGCAGTTGCCATGTGTGACATGGAAACACAAAAGTAGCAATTGTGTTTCATGGGGGAGTCTGTAGTGCAAGAGAGACTCCTCTCTCCTTTAAGAGACAGTATTAATTATCTAAAGGGTAGCAACTTAATCAAGAATCCCGGGTGGTGTCTCACTGTAGTTATTTAGAAATTAGGTGGGGGGAGGAGAAGTGTTTTGGAGGGTCTTCATCCTGGATTTAGTGTCTGTGTCTTTTATAGTAGTAATAGTTAATAAAGTTTTTTTTTTCCTTTATTATTAAGTTTAGGCCTACTCTGTTCTGTTCCTGATCACATCTCACAGCAATTATTTAAGAAAGTGCATTTTCATAAAGGCGCTAGTATTGCGCCAACATCAAACCATAACACAGCTGTAACTAAAAATAGCACAACTATAACATTTATGTTACTAGGTAACATTGCCTAATTCAAAGCCTTGTACACACAAGCATAGTGTGCAATCTTAAATAATTTCTGCTTGTAGTGGTTTTGGTTGTTAATTTAAGATATTTTTAATTTTGAATTTTTTTTACTTAATGTATTAAACAATGTGGTGGGTTTGGTGTTGGCTAATTATTAATATACTTATTTTTTGTTGTGAGATAGGATTAGGAGAAAGGTAAAGTACCTTTAAAATTTTAAAAGGGTATAAAGAAAATGTTATTAAAAATAATTAGAAGAAAAAAAAGTAGTAATAATTAAAACAAACTCTTTACAACAGTTCTCTGTGGATATTCTCAGTTCAGTCAGAGAGAAAAAGAGAAGGTTTTCTAACCAGGCGAGAGCCTGGGAGACAGTTGGGAAAGAATGTAAAGAATTCTCTAATCTATCTTGTTGTTCACATTGTTTATAGATAGGTTCTGCCACTGTGCGTCATTCACTGCACACCAATGGTGTGAGTGTTTTTACTCTAAGACAAATTAGTCTGCACGATGTTCTCTGTAAATAGAGCAGTGCATTTGAAATAAATGAGTTCATTCTCTTTACCTTTAATTTAAAGTAATTTTTGTTCCCGTCCTGCTCTACAGCAACAGTTCTCCTCCCCCCGTAACTTATTCTTTCTTATTGATAATGTAAAGAAATTAAACTTAATATTTTTAGTTCATTTACTACTTTTAAAATAGTACTTTTTTAGTTTACTTAGGGAGAGAAGTGTTTTTGTTAAGGTTATGGAGACTTCTTTATAAGAGGAAAAAATTGGGTTTTGTAGATTTTAATTTTGTTATGAATAATAGTTGTTTGGGGAACTTTGTTATCGTGAATTTTTTTTTACAAGTGTTTTTATAGTTTGTTGATGGGTTATGTTGATTTATGGGGTATTGTCCTGGTTCAGGGCAAATTTGGGAGAGAACCCACAAAGGGGTTCCTCTAGGAAGCAGATTCAATCAGCCCCTCCCCCAACCATTTCAGGAAAAATACCTCCTTGGAGAAAAGTGGAAAAAACTGTTTATTAAACAAGAAAACTGTGGAAAATGGCAATCACTTGGTTTTTAAAATTTTAAAAGTTTAATAATAATAAAATTGCTATAAAAATAGTAATACAATTAGAGTAATAAAAATTTAGAGTTAGGACAATTGCAAGACAATAAAAAGCAAAGAATTACGGATGTCCAGATGCTCTTGGACACTAAGTCACGAAAAGCATGCCTTGTGAACAAAGGAATAACCCTTAAAAGCAATAGCCTGTTGCATATTCATATATCTCATACATGATGCATAAATCCCTTGCAAATTAAGAATTTTCCTAGTTTTTGTCAACTTCTTCCCCTTAATCCTGGTGGTTCCATAAAGACGGAGAGAAGGTGGAGGAATGTTTGTCTTTTCCAATAAGGAGGCAGTAACTCTTTATGGGCCCTTTTGCTGTTATCTCTGTGTGAAGAGTTTCTTTATTATCTCATCTCTTTCTTGAGCTAGTTAACAAGTATCTTACATAGCATAGTTTCTATTTTAACATTGTGTTATAACTTAAAAATATATTTAACACACTACTTAAGAGAATTAATACAGCATAGCTTTCTAACATTACACATATAATACTCATTGTAATATTTGCAAAAAGCCAATCATAAAGTATGCATTTTTCATAACCCCTCCTCTTATTCTTTATAAATCATTTGGCTTGAGCAATATTTCTTATCCAATTGCATTCTTTGGACTATGTTGGTAATCAAATAAAACATGGGATTAAACAAGGAAGAAACATCAAAATAGTTGCAACACATAAAAGGAAGAATCCTAATTTCTTCCACCATCCCATCCTCAGTACATTACCCCATCAGTTAGTTTTTAACATTGTTTTTCCATTTTTGGACCGGTATCTGGGTTATTTCTTTCGGATATTCGTCCCCAGACGATGGGGATCCGTCTATCATGTCGGGGGAGTCTCCTAAATTCTGGTCAACTCAGGGGTCCAGTTATAATCCACAGAGGAAAGACGGGGGGAACATGCAGGACAATGAGAGTCTATTGTGATTGCTGCGGGGGAACAGGTGAGTCCACTGAAACCACCAAAGCAAGGCAAACACAATGGAGAATAAGTCCATTGAAATTACTGAAGGGAAACTGGTCATGTCATTAGTGGTCAGACCACCATTTTACCCCCCTCCCTGTAGTAGGGGTCTCAGTCTCAGTCCTTGGGAGGAGGGTTCTCATTCTTTGTCTGTCACGGTGGTAACAAGGCAGATGAGGGGTCTTCAATGAAGGACCATGGGAGTCACCCCAAAAGTTCATTCTGCTTCAGGAGGAGAGTGGGCAAATATGCAGTAGGCCATTCCTTTATGGGTCCATGCCAGGTCCTTGCCGATTCCTTGCAAAGTTCTTGCCGATTCCTTGCAAAGTTCTTGCCAACTCCTTGCCAAGTCCTTGCCAGGCCTTGTTCGGAACAGCTAACATAACGGTACAGCAACTGCACCTGCACTGCTGCTCTCTCCAAGCCAGAACTGTAGTGGAGGATGGAGTTTCTCCTCGTGGCAATAGGTAGGCAAATGTGGGGGCTTCAGACGGCCTCTTACACCACCCTGTGACTGACGATTGCCCTCAGGAGGTCTTCATCAGCAGGGTTTCGTGGCCTCGTTGTGAAGTCTTCAGGACTCATCAGGTGTTGGCAGCACATCCCGGGGAAAAGAGAAAAGAAAAAGGAAGGGAAAGGAAAAACAAGGAAAACTAAAACAATCACAACATATTAGTAGGCAAATTATAATTAAACAATAAGCAAAATACAAACAGTATTGGTTAAATAGATTATAATTAAACAATAAGCAAAATGCAATCAGTATTGGTTAAACCAATAATCAATAATAATTAATTAAACAATAAATTGATCAAATAATAAACCGGTATAATTAATACCAAACAATAAAATAATAAACCTAGTATAATCCATATTACTAAGTACAATTTTCTAATCAATAAACAATAATAGTTTAAAACAAATTTTCTAATTAATAAACAACAATAATTCAAAACAGTTTTTCAAGTGGTTAGAACAAATCATAAGAGAGAAAAGAAAATTATGTGAGAACATATCTTCTAATCTTATAACCGCCTTGTGTCCATAGTCCTGGGGATGTCTATAGTGTAAAGGACGTCGGCCAGGTGGTGTGCATTAATTATAGATGTCAATTTTGTTAACCGTTTCATCATTCTCCAATTCACAATAAGCAAGATTACTGATAAAACAAAGCCAATCGTAACTAGAATCAAAAGAACAACAATGGGATGACACAATTTATTCAGGACACCGGTAGCAGTAGGTGACCACCCAAAAAGGGTATCCCACCACCTGTGTTCAGCATAATTTTTCACTCTTTCTACAACACAATGTATTTCTTGCACATTATGATGAACAGTTACCAGAGTTTTCTGTCTGTTCTCCTTGATTTTTCCTAAGATTTTAATCAAATCCTGGTGAAGCAACAATTGCCTTACCAGAGTAAGGTTCATCCCAATGGGGGTAGGCAATAGCTTGTGAACCAGCATGAAATTGGATTCTAAAAGTTCATGGGAAGTAACTGGAACTACAAAAGAAAAATCACATCCTGCAAATTTAGTAAAGTTGCAAGCACAAAAATTTGAATGATTTTTAGTATCTACTACTGTACTTCATACAAACACAGTATCACAAGCAGTTCTAAAGCATGCACACCCGTTGCCTGTATATACAAAGACCGTTTCAGAAGTCTCGTTAGGAGGTATATGAAAGTGACAGATATTTTGTTCTGTGTCTAGACAAATATCCTGAGCTACAATTGCATTACCTTCACAGATGAACCCTAGTTGTTCTTGGATGGTACAAGACTAAATTAACAGTTTGCCATTTGTCATCAATTTGATGGGCCCATTCTCTATGTTCAGAAGGATAGAGAGTGGCTCCATCGTGATTCAATCCTAGTGCAATGATGGGGAATATTGAATGCACTGAGGCATTATGTATGGTCAACACAAAAGCTGTGGCTATGTTTGTGATGGGGTCATAGGTAAAATTCACTAAATTCCACCAGGATTGGGAAACTCTTTCAAAATCAGTGGCACTGTCCCAAACTATTTTCCAAACTTCAGTAGGAAAAGTGCCTTCTTCACCTTCTCTTATAATTGAGGCAGCAACCGACTGCATCCATAATTGAGCCTGGATACAGCTAAGGGCTAAGGAAATGTTGCTTTGTGTAGCACTAAGTGCGTCAATTATCAATTTGCTATCATTCACATTTGCCTTTTCCCAATTTGGTAATATGTTTGATAGCAACCACTGATGTGTTCCCAAGGCTGATAAGGACGATTGCAGTGGTTGTTATAATTTGGTCAGATCTTTAGTTGTAGAAGCCAATTTATTCATTAATACCTCTGAATCAATACCTTTTAGAATTCCCAATCCTGTTCCCACAACACCAGTTATGTCTCTTGACACCTGTTTTTTTAGGAGGGTTCCACTGTCTCAGCCAGGTTGTCCAACCCTGAAAAGAGGTTTGCAAAAAAGGTGAACAAGCTGGTTGAATTTCTGAGACATTGTTTTGCATCAGCAATTTGACTTGTTTAAGAGACCATGCCGGATTAAACAATATCTGTTGTTGGCTAGTTTTCCTAATTTTATATGGTCCAGTTTCAAAAATTTTTGAGCTAAGCATAACCGGTGGTTCGGTGGTAGGTGACACAACATTAACATCAAGTTCTTCCCAGTATTTAAATCAATACTTTAAACTTAAAAGAAAGCGCTTCAGTATTTTTGGACCAAAATCAAACTACTTCTACAGTTTGTGTTAATGTGAAATTGTGCCAACAATCCTGTATGCTTGGGGGCATACAAACCTTTTTGTGCTTAAAGAGATCCTTTCACTTTTTCTACATGCTATCACAATTATTTCAGACCACAGCCACTCAGCTGGTTTCTGGCCATGGGGTTGTATTACCAGAAAAGTATCACCAGTTTTTTCATGGTTTAGGTTGTCTTCATGTCCCTCGGAGTTCTTCTGCAAAAGTAAACGCAACAGAATCCTGCCACTATAAGGCAGAAAAGGTTAGAATGATGGAATTATCCAGTGTGCATTTATCCGGTGCTCTTTTCCTAGACCATCAGAAGCTGTCCATGCATATTTATTCAGAGAGGTTTTTAGCACAAGTGGTACTAGTCCTATAGTAAGGGAGGTCCACCAGAACAGGTTGGCCAGGGTAATGTGCTGGATTATTAGGATCATCTGGTACACAGCATAGGAGTCAGTGTAGATACAGACAAGAGAGGTATTCTGTGCCTCATGTTGGAAAACACTCCAAACAGCTATCAGCTCCCCAACCTGAGCACTGCTTTCTCCTTCAGTAATAATTAGTTCACCAGAAAAAACGGTGGGGGCTGCTGCTCTGTATCTCCACACCTTCCCCTCTCGTTTAGCAGAGGCATTGGTGAACCAAGAACTTGCTGATTTTTCGGGGGAGAAAGGAGCGGCTACTTTGATTACAGAGGCAGGTTTGTCATAGCTGCTATCCAAGCTCTCAGTTTCTTGTATTGCTAAAAATTTTACAGCTCCTTCTGTCATTGTGAAAAAGCTACAGTAATGTTCAAACTGAGCATACCACTTTCTAACTGAGGCCCTCTGGGCCACCCTGTCAGGAGGGGGGGTTCCAGTAGTGACTATCTTTAATAACATTGAAAGGGCCTCTCAATACAATTGGTTGTTGTCATGCAATTTTTTCCACTTCTATGAGAGCTAAGATAACCACAAACAATCCTTTTTCCCAGGCAGTGTATCTTTTCTCAGCATCTTTAAAACCACAGGAATAAAAACCAACAGGCCTTGTCAGACCCTCAGAACCCCACTGCCATATGTGTACTGACAGCCCTGAGGAGGCAAATCCTCGTTCCACCTGGAAAGGATCTGTAGGATGGATAGGGCTCAGTGCTTGATAAGCTGTTGCTTCAAAAATCAGCAATTGCAATGCTTTCTCCTGAAAAGGAATCCAATCCCATTTTACCCCTTTCCTCAACAAGTCATAAAGGGGAACAAATGGGTCGTTCTGGTTACTAGGAAAGCTATCTGGTCTTTCTACAGGAGATATAGCTGCTATAGTTTTTTGATGGAAAATTGCTGTAGGTTTGAGTGATTCTGGAAGAGCTCGAATTTAAGGGGTCATTATTTCGGGCTTCACAGGTAATTGCATCAGAGATTCAAAGCCAGGAATTAATTTCTTTTCATGAATCATTTGCAGGCAGGCATCTTTGTGCACACTTTCTAAGAGTTGGTCAGGGGTACTAATTATAGCTATGGGATCTCCCCTTTCCAAGGGGCTCATTCCCCCGTACCAAAAAAGCCGCACGCTGTGTCAGGGACCATGTGAATTGCGGTGATAAATCAAAACCTTACAATTCCGATAGATTTGTAAGATTTGGTATGTATTTTCAGCGCTGGACACATGCCAGGGTTTTCCCTTCAATGGGCATGTGTGCCCCTGAGGACTCCCGATCTTTTTTTTATAACTGATGACACAGGTTGTTGTTGCTCTTGAGAAGAAATGTCATGAGTTCTGTTGTCTTTCCGTTGGTGTTCTTCTTGAAACTGTGGCAGATGAGTGTCTCTGGAAATCTGTTCATTATTAATGATATGAAAAAACCGTTGCGATTTGGCCATTCTGTCGTTGGATGACGCTGTTGCCACACCTGCTGGGTGCGGCTGCTGACCAGGTCTTGTTGACCTAACTGAAGAGTCTGGGGTTGGTGTTAGAAACATTGGAGAAGTTTGGAGAAGGCCTTGTGTTGCACTGGTTTCAAAAGACAACTGACTGAATCTCATTTTGGGGTGAATGTTGAGGTCCAATCGCTCAGCATTGCCGCAGGACATTTGATGCAATGCGTGTGCTTGTAAAAAGTTGTTACTTTGGCTGCTGTGGTTTCTGGGCACTGCTGTGTATTTGTTGTCAATTTTTGGACGTGCACTGCAATTGAACCATGCGATTGCAGGCTCACCAATGCCGCGGAAAAATTCCGGCACCGCTGCTCTGCCGCTGCCACAATGCAGCTCTGTTGTTGCTTGCCTGGCACTGCTGATGAAAGGAAATGGGCGGTGCGTTGCTCGCACTTGCTGTGGAGGGGCGGTGACCAAAGGGAATCCCTGCCTTGGCTCTGTTCAGCCCCTGTCTGCACTGGCATGGGATTTTGAGAGGAAGGTCTCCGGTGCAGTCACGCCCCGCTTCTGCCTGCCTCGGCATGGCTGCGCCTCTTTCTTGCTCGCCCCCTCTCTGCTCACGCCCGGTGTCTGCTGTGCCTAGCTCGCGCCTGGGATTTGCCTCTCCGAAACCAGGACCCACATTCCAGCCACTTCCGCGATCGCCATGACTCTCACAAATGCATGCACAGCCTGGATTCGCCCCCTCTCTGTCTGCGTCGCCATGGGAATGTGGGAAGGAACGCCCTTGCCTTGACCACGCTCCGCCTGCACTGGCTCTGGCGTGGCCGCGCCCTCGGGAACGCCTTCTTCTTTCCCCCAGCCGGCCCTCGCACCGCCCCGGTCCCGTTCTGGGTCGCTCCCTTCGGGCTCCATGGCAACGCTGGCACCCAGCGCGGTTCCGCGCTCCGCTGACGTCATCAGCGCGCACTTGCTGTATCCCGCCTCTGCCGCCGTGACCATGGCCGCGCGCCGCGTCCTGCCCGGCCCGGCGCCGCTCGGGTCTCTCCCCGCGGCCGCCGTGCAGTCTCCGAAGGGCTGGCTGGTGTTCGCCGCCCTCTCCAACGCCACGCGCGATCCTGCCGCGGCCAGCACGGCTCCCGCAGCCATGCCCGCATTGACTGTGCCCGCGGCCCCGCCTGGTTCCGTTTCGGCGTTCCCCGTGCGCCCTCTGGGCCTCCCCGCGGCGGCACCCGCCGCCGCTGTGGCCCCGGCTGCTTCGGTCGCTCCGGCCCCCGCGGACCCTCCTGCCGCCCCAGACCCCGCGCCCGCCGTTACGGACGCTGCCGCGCGCTTTTTCGGCGCGGCTCCACGCACCCTCGCGGTCTCCCCGGCTGGCCCCGCACTGTCCCGCGCCTGCGCGGCCCCCGGAAAGGCAGCTCCCGCCCTTCCCCCGCGACCCCCGGGGCTACAGAACCCGCCTGCACCCCTGTTGTTCCCGGCGCTGTCTCTGCCCTCCCTGGCGCCTCTCTGCCTGTTTTCCTGTGAAGGGGGGTGAAAGGTGTTCTGCCGCCAGGGTAGAGTTTCTCGTTGGTCCTTACAAATCAGGCAAACATGCCTCAAAAAGCATCAGGGTGTGGAGTCCCAATGGGTGGTCCCTCTCCCTCTTTTTCACAGCCTTGCGTTTAACTCTGTCGTTCGCAGCT
This sequence comes from Anomalospiza imberbis, assembly GCF_031753505.1. Lineage (NCBI taxonomy): Eukaryota > Metazoa > Chordata > Aves > Passeriformes > Viduidae > Anomalospiza > Anomalospiza imberbis. Next base: position 4,331,823 of record NW_027099315.1, read on the forward strand.
CTCTCCCTGTTGTCAATCTACCTAGCAGGAATGGGGGGAGAACTTACAGATAGCCACGGGCATGGGGACCTTGGGGTCTTATTTCACTCTCCCCTTCGCTCGCTCTCTCTCTCTCTCTTTCTCTCTTCACGTTTCAACATCCACATTCCAACATCAGTCCACGTTCTAACATTAGTCTACATTCCAACATCTCAGAGGTGAGTCTGCTAATCACCCTTCTCCCCTTTTTCAACTTTGTTATAAACGCCAATCACTTGTTTCAAAAAATTTAGAAAAGTTTAATAAAAATAAAATGGTTATAAAAATAATACAAGTGTAGTAATAAAGGTTACACAATTAGAGTTAGGACAATTAATGATACAATAACAGCAAAGAGTTACAGCCCGGGCTGGGTACCTCTTTCTGGACAAAAGTGAGCCAGGAAAAGGACCCCGTTAAAAGAAAATTTACTCCTTAAGAAGGGTAATCTGTTGCATATTACAAGACACTTTATGAATATGCATATATTTTTATTTAAAACAAGAAATCCATCTGGTACTTGTCAAGAAATTTTCTGTAATCCCCAGGCGCCTTCCAGTCTAAGTCCAGCTTGAAGAAGTTTGTTTCTGTTGATAAGGAAAACCATAAACTCCTCTCCTCTGGAAAATTTATGGGTTTCTGTAATTGTTATCCCTGTGCGAAGAATTTTTTTATTATCTTCTCCTTTTCTTGAGCTAATTAAAAGATTACCTTACACACATAATTTCTATTTTAACTACTAAAGCTTAATTTTAATTACAAAACTACATTTACTATATTATTAAAATGTTAATACAACATAACTTTCCAACCTAGCATAATACATATAGTTAATATCTGCGTAGAGCCATATAATATGCATTTTTCACAACTTCTTTACAAATTAAATTACTTTTGTTATGTGTGTTCTGCAAGTGTGCAATTCATGGCACCCTCCACCAAGGCTATCAGCCACTCACAGCTGACACAGTGCCAAAACTAAAGACTTGTTTTGCTATCACAATTTTTCCATTCACAAGCTTGAAAAGGTTGCAGGAACACGATAAACAACAGCTTACTTCAGCTTACTTCCAAAGTGACCCTGCCTGCACCAAAAAATTTAAGGCAATGCTAGTGCAATGCAATTTGCAATGAAGCCAAGGTTTGATTTGGGAAGGGCATCTGAGGACAGAGCATGAGTTTTACAATTCTATAATTTGAAGAGGGAATGGACAAAATATGAATACAGTGGAGGGGACAGCAAGTAAGGAATTTGTTTCTGAAATACTCTCTCTTTGACTGCCAGGAAACACTGTCTAAAGAGGCTCCTGTGATACAAAGAATAACTGGATGGGAAGAGGCACTCTTGAATTCAAGCCTCAATGTCACAATAGGAAACAGCACCTGAGCACTGCAGTGGTGAAGCACCCTGCCTGCAAACTCACTAGAGGCAAGCCACTGCTGCCACACTGCACGGCTACCTGCAGCACAGAGGGAATCATGGCCAAACCCCTCCCTGCAGGCCTGGACAAACCACACAAAGAACCCACAACTTCCTCATAGCTCTCTAACTCATTTAAGAAATAAAACTACAGCAAGCAGAGACACCCCCCCCACCCTCTTTTTCATGTGTGTGTGTGTGTGTGTGTGTGTGTGTGTGTCACACACCCACAGCGATGCTGAAAGTAACAAATTAACAGCTTACATTAGAAGATACTGAAACCTTTTCTTCATCCAGCTTTGAAGGTTCCCTTTTTTTTATGTGTAGCCACCTTCAATTCTGGGTCAAAAAATGAGCCCTATTTTACAGAAGTGCTATGCATGCACAACTCTAGCTGCTGTTCCAGGTGCACTGCAAGTAAGTCAGCGCTTCCAGAAGCACGAACAAACAAACAAAACAAAAACCAAGAAAGCAAAACACATTTGGGTACATGAAAAATGACTGTCTGGAAGGAAAAATGTTTGTCATTGACTTACTAAGCAGCTGGTGTGCCTTTTAGTTTAACTTTACACACTGAGAACCACCTGATTGAACAGCCTCACATCGACTCAAAATAAATTAAAAGCAGGCTTTGCTATGTCGAGTGCAAGATAATGCAAATTGGAAGAAATAATACTTGTACATAGCAAAGGGGAAAGAATTAGCTGAATCAACAGCTCAGTGAAGACATCTGCTCAGCATGAAGCATCCTTCCCTATTTCCTTCCCCAGCCCAAACTTCCTTGTTAATTTTTTTCTTCATCCTCTTGGCCTAATTTTAAAATTCTAGCTATCATCTCCCCATCTTCTGGGATAACCCCTATTCCTAATTTCACTTGTAAATCTCTTCCCAATAAGTTGCTACCTGCCCCTGGGACCAATAAAACATCCCCCATCCAAAATCCAGTTTCTCCCTCTTTTACCACATTTTTAATGTAAGGAACTGTGAAACTCTCTCCTTTCGCTCCTCTTACTTTACAGTATCTTTGCTTACATTATAGCCTTTTGGAATATTTAAACAGCCAGGTTCTTTCTGCCCCGTGTCTACCACAACTTCTAATTCTTCTTCTTGGGGACTCACTTTTAAAGTTATTACCGGCTCCAGATGGTATTTGTCCCATAAAATACAGAGCTTATGACTTCTCTGTTCTTCTTTTGTGCCTATCTCTCGGAAGATTTTCAGATCTTTTGCCCTCTTAGGACAATCTCTCCTATAATGTCCTTTGCTCTTACAGTAAAAGCAGGCATTCCTGGAATGCTCCTGACACTTGGTTTGTATTGGGGTTTTATTCTTTCCTGTTCCCCTGTCTCTACTTACCATCATATCTAGGAGTAGTGCTTGTCTGTTTTTGATTTTTTTCTTGTAATTGTTTTCTCGCATGGTGACTGCCACAATCCTTGCTTTTAGTTTAGCTTTGGCCACAAACTTTCTGAGCCTCCTTTAATAAACCATCTAATGATTTATCATGCCGATCTCAATTTTTTTCCAATTTTTTCCTAATATCTGGCCAAGCACCAGTAACAAAGTTAATCCTTAACAGAGCTTTTCTCACATCAGTCTCAAGATCCATTCCGGAACGTTGCCCTATATTTCTCTCAAGTCTGTCCAACCATTCATTTGGAGCCTCCCCTTTCCCCTACTGTGCCTCAAAATCCCCTTCAGCATTTTGCCCTCGAGATGCTGCCCCCCCCCGCCCATTCACGTGATCATTAAATTACGATATGCTTTCTCCCCTCCTGATCATCATCATCGCTCAGGAGGCGCTTCCTCTAGAGAATTTCCCTGAACACCTGAACAGTCGGAGTTGTGGTTACCAAGGGAACGGAACGCAGGGCAAGAGGGGGGTTTAGGGGAGGGATCCGCGCCGAGGCTTAGTCCTCCAAGGCGCAGGCGGGGTCCGCTGCTGGAACCGCCAAAGGGCGATCTTAGGTGGAGACCGAGCCGCACATGGCTGATGGCAGCTAATTCGGCAGCTCCCGGCAGAGACAAAGCAGGAGGGGCGGCCCCGGCAGCAGCGGCGGCGCCCAGCGCAGCCGGCACGGGCAGGGCAGCCGGGGATGGGACAGACGGGACCCTCCCCGGCGCGGTTGGCGGAGGACGACCTTAGAAGGACGGCGACCCCAGACCACGCGGCAGGACGGACCCCGGTACGGCCGGCGGAGTGGCCGCGGGCCAGGCGGCCGGGACCGGGGCACACAAATTCACCGGCGGGGCCGGAGCCACGATGGGGGCGAGGACCGGCAGTGTAGCTCCGAGCGGCGAGACCGGTGCCGGGACGGGAACCGGGATCGGCGGGGCAGCCGCGGGTGGTGGGGTGGGGCGAGTAGGAACGGAGGAGACAACACTTGCAAAAGGATCCCAATCTTTTTCTTTCCTCCCTTCCTCCTGTTTCCAGCCCTCTTCTTTCCCCTCCGTCTTTTTTTTTTTTTTTTTTTTTTTTTTTTCTTTCTTTTCTTGCGTTGTCTCGGTGGTTTCTGATACTTTAAAGATTTTTTTTTTATTCTCTCGAAATCTCCCGTCCAGCAAACGGCATATTATTTCTT